>NW_026512603.1:0-34509 GCF_027579735.1 Bombina bombina | reverse complement strand
AGGCAATGGTACATTACTAAAGGAAATATTATCTGCTTTAACAAGTTTGTCATGACAATTAATACAAACAACAGCCGGAGGAATAGCTACCAAAAGTTTACAGCAGATACACTTAGCTTTGGTAGTTCCAGCACTAGACAGCGATTTTCCTGAAGTATCTTCTGACTCAGATGCAACGTGAGACATCTTGCAATATGTAAGAGAAAAAACAACATATAAAGCAAAATTGATCAAATTCCTTAAATGACAGTTTCAGGAATGGGAAAAAATGCCAATAAACAAGCTTCTAGAAACCAGAAGCAAAGAAAAAATCAGACTGAAATAATGTGGAGACAAAAGCGACGCCCATATTTTTTGGCGCCAAATAATACGCCCACATTGTTTGGCGCCTAAATGCTATTTGGCGCCAAAAATGAAGCCACATCCGGAACGCCGACATTTTTGGCGCAAAAGGACGTCAAAAAAATGACGCAACTTCCGGCGACACGTATGACGCCGGAAACAGAAAAGAATTTTTTGTGCCAAAAAAGTCCGCGCCAAGAATGACGCAATAAAATGAAGCATTTTCAGCCCCCGCGAGCCTAACAGCCCACAGGGAAAAAAAGTCAAATTTTTAAGGTAAGAAAAAATTATTGATTCAAACGCATTATCCCAAATATGAAACCGACTGTCTGAAAATAAGGAATGTTGAACATTCTGAGTCAAGGCAAATAAATGTTTGAATACATATATTTAGAACTTTATAAATAAAGTGCCCAACCATAGCTTAGAGTGTCACAGAAAATAAGATTTACTTACCCCAGGACACTCATCTACATGTTTGTAGAAAGCCAAACCAGTACTGAAACGAAAATCAGCAGAGGTAATGGTATATAAATAAGAGTATATCGTCGATCTGAAAAGGGAGGTAAGAGATGACTCTCTACGACCGATAACAGAGAACCTATGAAATAGACCCCGTAGAAGGAGATCACTGCATTCAAATAGGCAATACTCTCCTCACATCCCTCTGACATTCACTGCACGCTGAGAGGAAAACCGGGCTCCAACCTGCTGCGGAGCGCATATCAACGTAGAATCTAGCACAAACTTACTTCACCACCTCCATAGGAGGCAAAGTTTGTAAAAACTTAATTGTGGGTGTGGTGAGGGGTGCATTTATAGGCATTTTGAGATTTGGGAAACTTTGCCCCTCCTGGTAGGAATGTATATCCCATACGTCACTAGCTCATGGACTCTTGCTAATTACATGAAAGAAAATTGATTATTCAAATGCATTATCCAAAATAATGAAACTGACTGTCTGAAATAAGGAATATTGAACATCCTGAATCAAGGCAAATAAATGTTTAAACACAAATATTTAGAACTTTATATAGAAGTGCCCAACCATAGCTTAGAGTGTCACAAAAATAAGACTTACTTACCCCAGGACACTCATCTACATGTAGTAGAAAGCCAAACCAGTACTGAAACGAGAATCAGTAGAGCTAATGGTATATATAAGAGTATATCGTCGATCTGAAAAGGGAGGTAAGAGATGAATCTCTACGACCGATAACAGAGAACCTATGAAATAGACCCCGTAGAAGGAGATCATTGAATTCAAATAGGCAATACTCTCTTCACATCCCTCTGACATTCACTGCACGCTGAGAGGAAAACCGGGCTCCAACCTGCTGCGGAGCGCATATCAACGTAGAATCTAGCACAAACTTACTTCACCACCTCCACGGGAGGCAAAGTTTGTAAAAACTGATTTGTGGGTGTGGTGAGGGGTGTATTTATAGGCATTTTGAGGTTTGGGAAACTTTGCCCCTCCTGGTAGGAATGTATATCCCATACGTCACTAGCTCATGGACTCTTGCTAATTACATGAAAGAAAGATATTTTACCTCAAAATGTCACACCCCATTGCAAAGGACTTTAAATAGCAAATCAGTATGTCTGTCCCAGGACAGCCAAGGGAGTGAGCTTCATGCACACTCATTATCTCCCTATTCAGTTTAAGGAAGTTTACTATGAAATCTCATGAGAGTTAAGTGAAATTTTATGAGATCACAGTAAAAGAGTTCATGACCTCAGCACTGTTGATGCTGATTGGCAGCAGTTCATTTCTTCATTTTATTTTTATTTTTTTACATGCAGCTGGACAGCAGCTGAAGTATAACTTTTTACACAGGACTTGCTCTGGTGAGCTGAGGAAGTTGTGAGGTAAAATATCTTCCTTTTTTACATAGAGATTCTAAGGTGATATTTTCCTGTCAGCTTTTTACAGTTATACTGCATCAGTTTTAAGTGATTTAGCATATGAGTATTATGTCCCTTTAAGTATCTTTTCCCTTTCCACAATCCCCAGTTATTAGACCGAAAGGAAATGGAGAAAAAAGGAGTAACACAAGGTGTAAAGGTGCCTGAGGTTTAGTCAAAAACAGCTGTCTTGAAATAAAGGGCGGGCCGTGGACTCACCATATCGGGAAATAAATAAATTGATCAGGTAAGCATACATTTAGTTTTCTTTCCTAAGATATGGTGAGTCCACGGAATCATCAATTACTGTTGGGAATTAATACCCAAGCGAGAGAACACAGATGATTAGGGAGGCACAAGATGACAGGGAACCGAAACAAAAGGCACCACCGCTTGATTAACCTTTCTCCCAAAAGAAGCCTCAGCCGAGACAAAAGTATCAAATTTGGAAAATTTGGAAAAAGTATGCAGAGAAGACCAAGTTGCAGCCTTGCAAATTTGTTCTACAGAAGCTTCATTTTTGAAAACCCAAGAAGAGGATACAGATCTAGTGGAAGAGCCATAATCCTCTCAGGAGGCTGCTGACCAGCAGTCTCATAAGCAAAACAAATTAAACTTCTTAACCAGAGGGAAAAAGAAGTAACAGAAGCTTTCTGACCCTCACGTTTCCCAGAAAAACAAACAAACAAATAGGACAGAAGACTGGCAAAAATCCCTAGACACCTGTAAATAAAATCTTAAAAGCACGCACAACATCCAAGTTGTGCAACAAACGTTCCTTAAGATAAGAAGGACTAGGACACAGAGAAGGAACAACAATTTAGTGATTAATATTTCTGTCCGAAATAATTTTTAGGAAAGAAAACTAACTTAGTACGAAGAACCGTCTTATCGGCATGAAAGATAAGATAAGGCGAATCATACTGCAAGCTGAGAGTTCCAACACTCTCCGAGCAGAAGAGATAGCAATAAGAAACAAAACCTTCCAAGATAACAACTTAATATCTATGGAAAGCAATGACTCAAACAGAGCCTGCTGCAAAAACTTTAAGAACAAGGTTAAGGCTCCAAAGAGGAGCAACAGACTTAAACACAGACCAGATTCTGACAAAAAGATTGCACATCTGTCAGACGCTGACGTAGCAAAATAGATAATGCAGAAATCTGACCCTTCATGGTACTGACTGATAAACCCTTCTCCAGTTCCTGCAGAAAAGACAAAATTCTAGGAATCCTGTCCCTACTCCAAGAGTAACCCTTGGATTCACACCAATTAAGATACTTACGCCATATCTTATGGTAAATCTTTCAAGTAACTGGCTTGCAAGCCCGAATCATTGTCTCAATGACCAACTCGAAAAAAACACACTTAGACAAAACTAAGTGTTCAATCTCCAAGCAGTCAGTTTTAGAGAAACGAGGTTTGGATGAAGGAACCCTGTATCAGAAGGTCCTTCCTCAGAGGCAGTCTCCAAGGTGGGAGAGACGACATTTCCACTAGGTCTGCAAATTTAGATCCTGCGAGGCTGCGCAGGGGCTAATAGAATCACCAATGTTCTCTCCTGTTCGATACGAGCATGACTCGTGGAAGGAGAGCAAACTGAAGAAATAGGTATGCAAGACTGAAAATCTAAAAAAAACGCCAGAACATCTATCAGGGTGGTCTGCAGATCACTTGACCTTGAACTGTACCTTGTAAGCTTGGTGCTCTGCCGAAAAGCCCTCAGAAGCCAACTCCCATTTGAGGGTTTACCTAGAGAACACCTCAGGGTGAAGAGCCCACTCCCCAGGATGAAATATCTGTCTGCTCAGAAGTCCAATGGAAAGTGGATGACAGACAGCAATTGTGAGCTTCCGCCCACTGAACAATCCAAGTCACCTCCTACATGGCTAAGGAACTCCGAGTTAATCCCTGGTTGAGCTGATATGGTCCGACTGAAACCAAGCTAAGGACTACTGAGGCCAAACCATCAGAGCATTGTAAATCACTCTCAATTCCAAGATGATAAAGAGGAGAACAGACACTTCCGATTCCATAATCCTGAGTCTTAAACAAGTCCCAGATTGCTTCCCAGCCCAGCAGGCTGACGTCCGTGGTCACAACACCCAGGAATGTCTCCTGAGAAACCACTACAGAAGAGAGCCTCTTGACTGATTTAGATCTATCCTCTGAGACAGATCCGCAAGGTCCCTGTTCCATTGTTGAGCCTGCACAACTGCAGAGTTCTCAAATAAGACTGAACAAGTGAAACATGTCCATGGAGACGACTATCAGACCAGTTCTCCATCAGTTGAGCCACTAAGGATCGAACAGTAAACTCAGAGAAAGGAAAAGGAGAAAACCTTTGATTTTCTGATCTCTGTCAGAAAATTATGAAAGAAAGGGAATATTATGGTCCCGAAGCAAACTAGCCTTGTAGCTGGAATCGAAGTTTCTTAGCCAGAGTAGAAATGCTCCTTCTACTATAGGCACCGTGCGCCACAATATTTAATCTAGACCCAATCCTTGAAAAAGGGGAAGGAACAGAGTAACCTACTCTGTTCTAAAATAATAAAATCTTGATTGAAGTGAAATAACATAATTTATGTAAGAACTTACTTGATAAATTCATTTCTTTCATATTAGCAAGAGTCCATGAGCTAGTGACGTATGGGATATACATTCCTACCAGGAGGGGCAAAGTTTCCCAAACCTCAAAATGCCTATAAATACACCCCTCACCACACCCACAAATCAGTTTAACGTATAGCCAAGAAGTGGGGTGATAAGAAAAAAGTGCGAAAGCATAAAAAATAAGGAATTGGAATAATTGTGCTTAATACAAAATGGACTCTTGCTAATATGAAAGAAAATGAATTTATCAGGTAAGTTCCATAAATTATGTTTTCTTTCATGTAATTAGCAAGAGTCCATGAGCTAGTGACGTATGGGATAATGACTACCCAAGATGTGGATCTTCCACGCAAGAGTCACTAGAGAGGGAGGGATAAAATAAAGACAGCCAATTCCGCTGAAAATAATCCACACCCAAAATAAAGTTTAAATCTTATAATGAAAAAAACTGAAATTATAAGCAGAAGAATCAAACTGAAACAGCTGCCTGAAGTACTTTTCTACCAAAAACTGCTTCAGAAGAAGAAAACACATCAAAATGGTAGAATTTAGAAAAAGTATGCAAAGAAGACCAAGTGGCTGCTTTGCAAATCTGATCAACTGAAGCTTCATTCCTATACGCCCAGGAAGTAGAAACTGACCTAGTAGAATGAGCTGTAATCCTTTGAGGCGGAGATTTACCCAACTCGACATAGGCATGATGGAACAAAGATTTTAACCAAGATGCCAAAGAAATGGCATAAGCCTTCTGACCTTTCCTAGAACCGGAAAAGATAACAAATAGACTAGAAGTCTTTCGGAAATCCTTAGTAGCTTCAACATAATATTTCAAAGCTCTAACTACATCCAAAGAATGCAACGACTTTTCCTTAGAATTCTTAGGATTAGGACACAATGAAGGAACCACAATTTCTCTACTAATGTTGTTAGAATTCACAACCTTAGGTAAAAATTTAAAAGAAGTTCGCAACACCGCCTTATCCTGATGAAAAATCAGAAAAGGAGACTCACAAGAAAGAGCAGATAATTCAGAAACTCTTCTAGCAGAAGAGATGGCCAAAAGAAACAAAACTTTTCAAGAAAGTAATTTAATGTCCAGCGAATGCATAGGTTCAAACGGAGGAGCTTGAAGAGCACTCAGAACCAAATTCAAACTCCAAGGAGGAGAGATTAACTTAATAACAGGTTTTATACGAGCCAAAGCTTGTACAAAACAATGAATATCAGGAAGACTAGCAATCTTTCTGTGAAAAAGAACAGAAAGAGCAGAGATTTGACCTTTCAAGGAACTTGCAGACAAACCTTATCCAAACCATCCTGAAGAAACTGTAAAATTCTAGGAATTCTAAAAGAATGCCAAGAAAAATGATGAGAAAAACACCAAGAAATGAAAATCTTCCAGACTCGATAATATATCTTCCGAGATACAGTTTTACGAGCCTGTAACATAGTATTAATCACAGAGTCAGAGAAAACCTCTATGATTGAGAATCAAGCGTTCAATCTCCATACCTTCAAATTTAAGGATTTGAGAACCTGATGGAAAAAAGGACCTTGCGATAGAAGGTCTGGTCTTAACGGAAGAGTCCACGGTTGGCAAGTGGCCATCCGGACAAGATCCGCATACCAAAACCTGTGAGGCCATGCTGGAGCCACCAGCAGAATAAACAAACGTTCCTTTAGAATCTTGGAAAAAGAACTATAGGCGGAAAGATATAAGCAGGATGATACTTCCAAGGAAGTAACAATGCATCCACTGCTTCCGCCTGAGGATCCCTGGATCTGGACAGATACCTGGGAAGCTTCTTGTTTAGATGAGAAGTCATCAGATCTATTTCTGGAAGTCCCCATATTTGAACAATCTGAAGAAATACCTTCGCCCGGATGTAGTGTTTGGCGACTGAGATAATCCGCTTCCCAATTGTCTATACCTGGGATATGAACCGCAGAAATTAGACAGGAGCTGGATTCCGCCTATACAAGTATTCGAGAGACTTCTTACATAGCCAGAGGACTGTGAGTTCCTCCTTGATGATTGACATATGCCACGGTTGTGACATTGTCCGTCTAGAAACAAATGAACGACTCTCTCTTTAGAAGAGGCCACGACTGAAGAGCTCTGAAAATTGCACAGAGTTCCAAAAATGTTGATTGGTAATCTCACCTCCTGAGATTCCCAAACCCCTTGTGCTGTCAGAAACCCCCATACAGCTC
This sequence comes from Bombina bombina, assembly GCF_027579735.1. Classification (NCBI taxonomy): domain Eukaryota; kingdom Metazoa; phylum Chordata; class Amphibia; order Anura; family Bombinatoridae; genus Bombina; species Bombina bombina. The sequence goes on along the minus strand of NW_026512603.1, from coordinate 27,431 downwards.
CCCAACCTGTCAGATTTGCATCTGTTGAGATCACAGTCTAGGTTGGAGGAACAAAAAGAAGCCCCCTGAACTAAACAATGGTGATCTGTCCACCACGTCAGAGAGTGTCGAACAATCGGTTTTAAAGATATTAATTGAGATATCTTTGTATAATCCCTGCACCACTGGTTCAGCATACAGAGCTGAAGAGGTCGCATGTGAAAACGAGCAAAGGGAATCGCGTCCAATGCAGCAGTCATAAGACCTAGAATTTCCATGCATAAGGCTACCGAAGGGAATGATTGAGACTTAAGGTTTCGATAAGCTGAAACCAATTTCAGACGCCTCTTGTCCGTCAGAGACAGAATCAAGAACACTGAATCTATCAGGAAACCTAAAAAGGTTACCCTTGTTTGAGGAATCAAACGAACTTTTTGGTAAATTGATCCTCCAACCATGTTCTTGAAGAAGCAACACTTATAAAAGACTGGAAAGGTTCTTTCTAGAGAAAATGAGCAAAGGGAATTGAATCCAATGCTGTGGCCATAAGACCTAAAACTTCTATGCATATATAGCAACTGAAGGAAATAATAGAGACTAAAGGTAGCGATAGACGGAACCCAATAACATTATCCCTTGTCTGATAGAGACAAGGACAGTGACACAAACTATCTGGAAACCTAAAAAAGGTGACCCTTGTGTGAGGAATCAAGAGCTTTAGAAAAGAAGATCCTCTAACTATGTCCTGAAGAGTAAGTGAATCATATGAGATTCCGCATCCTCAGAAAATAATCTGAATGAAAACAGAAAAATGAAAATATGCATTTATTGTATCTAATGAAAACAAATAATGCTATCAAAGACCATAAAAAGGCAAAATAGTTTGAATAAAACTCCAAAACCCGGTTCCTCAAAAGAAACTGGAAGAAATACCCCAGAAGATTCCAGGTCTGAGCAGCGATTGAACCCCATGGGTGCCCAGCCATGCTTCAACAGTACCCAAAATATATAGGACAGAAACACAGTTAAAGAAAGTGTTAGCCTTGCTGGAATAAAATCAAAGAAATTTGGACAAAATAAATTTCAAAGAAGCCTTAACCTGCCCCTTACCAGCCAAGCTGGAATACGGCACGTACATCGCAAAATTAGGGAGCTGATTTCGAACTCCAATTATAGACATGTTACTTGGGAAAGAACTCAGGAATTCGTAACAACCAAACTAGTATAAGCTTAAAGTTTTAGTCTTAGAACTCAACCTTGAAGCCCAGAGTAATAGTTAAGAATTGAATCCAATTATAAAACAAATAATTGATTATCTTAGAACAAAGGAAATATGGATTTTTTTTTTTTTTAAAAATCACAAAATTCTTCTAGCTAAAAAAGCTAAAGACATAGATTAACCCTCATTTGCGAAAATATTCCATAAAATGAAGACACAAATGAAATTATTAGCATGATAGTCCAGTTTAAAGGACCAGCCAATACAGTGGACTTGCATAATCAATAAATGCAAAACAACAAGACAAATGCAACAGCACCTAGTCTAGTAAATGTTGTCCCTTTAACAATGCTAAGATAAATCATAATCTTGATACTTGATCTTAAAGTAAACAGAGAAAATGAAGCAATTGCAATATCCAAATAAATCACAGGACCAAGAAAAGTACCTGAAACTAAATAATTTTCCAAAAATAAGATACAACTATCTAAAGGAAAATAAATACTATTTTGCTATAGAAACAATAGCATAATTAGTAGAATTAGAGATAGCCCCAATAAAATGGAGAACCCTCCAAATTGAGTTTAACTGCTGGCAAAGAATATAGTTTAAAACCTTTGAAGAAGGAATAAAAGAAAATTCTCAGCCTATTCCATTCCCTAGTATAGGGAATTGGAAAGAAAACCTCTAAAGAAATAAATAGGCAGAAATAATGTCAGCTAGTCTTAAAGAACTAGTTACCTTAATATCCAAAATAATCAACACCTTTTCAACAAAGAACAAATGTACTTTAATAATTGAAAAATGATAAAAAAGTAGATTTGTTAGTGTCAATATCTGATGAAGAAAATTTCTGAAAAAAACATCATCAGAGAAGGATAAATCAGTATGTTGTTGGTCATTTGAAACTTCAATAATTAAAAAAGAAGTGAAAAAGACCTAAAGATTTTATTAGAAGGCACGAAGTCAGACAAAGCCTTTAACATAGAATCAGAAAAATATTTCTTATAAGTCTTCTAAATATTTCTTGTAAGAAAAGAAAATATATAAAGCATAAATACTAATGGATTCCGCATGTAAAAGTATAACATAATATCTTATTACAAACCATAGCTAAAGATAAACATTTATAACATTTAAAATAAATGAACTTAGCTTTGGTAGAACTGAAACTCAGTTAAGCGTTTTTCCAAAAGTGGCTTCTGTTTCAGAGTCCATTTGAGACATCTTGCAATATGTAATAGAAAAAACAACATATAAAGCAAAATTGATCAAATTCCTTAAATGACAGTTTCAGGAATGGGAAAAAAATGCCAATGAACAAGCTTCTAGCAACCAGAAGCAATAAATAATGAGACTTAAATATTGTGGAGACAACAATGACGCTCGAATGGCGTCACATCCGGTAACGCCGACATTTTTTGACGCAAAAACGTCAAAAAAATGACGCAACTTCCGGCGACACGTATGACGCCGGAAATGACAAGAAAATTTTTGCGCCAAGAAAGACGCAATAAAATGAAGCATTTTCAGCCCCCGCGAGCCCGCGAACAGCCCACAGGAAAAAAAGTCAAATTTTAAGGTAAGAAAAAATTGAATTATTCATATGCATTATCCCAAATATGAAACTGACTGTCTGAAAATAAGGAACGTTGAACATCCTGAATCAAGGCAAATAAATGTTTAAACACATATATTTAGAACTTTATATAAAAGTGCCCAACCATAGCTTAGAGTGTCACAGAAAATAAGACTTACTTACCCCAGGACACTCATCTACATGTAGTAGAAAGCCAAACCAGTACTGAAACGAGAATCAGTAGAGGTAATGGTATATATAAGAGTATATCGTCGATCTGAAAAGGGAGGTAAGAGATGAATCTCTACGACCGATAACAGAGAACCTATGAAACAGACCCCGTAGAAGGAGATCATTGAATTCAAATAGGCAATACTCTCTTCACATCCCTCTGACATTCACTGCACGCTGAGAGGAAAACCGGGCTCCAACCTGCTGCGGAGCGCATATCAACGTAGAATCTAGCACAAACTTACTTCACCACCTCCACAGGAGGCAAAGTTTGTAAAACTGATTTGTGGGTGTGGTGAGGGGTGTATTTATAGGCATTTTGAGGTTTGGGAAACTTTGCCCCTCCTGGTAGTAATGTATATCCCATATGTCACTAGCTCATGGACTCTTGCTAATTACATGAAAGAAAAATCCAATTTCTTCAGACACCAAAACTTCACCTCCTCTTTGCACTGAAGGCAAAGAGAATGACTGTGGATTGTGGGAAGGGAAGTGATACTTTACAGCTTGACTGTGGTGCTCTTTGCCTCCTCCTGCTGGCCAGGAGTGATATTCCCAACAGTAATTGATGATTCCGTGGACTCACCATATCTTAGGAAAGAAAACAAAAAATATTAACTTTAGAATTCAGATAGAGCATACCATTTTAACCAACTTTCCAATTTACTTGTATAATCAAATTTGCTTCATTCTCTTTGTATCCTTTGTTGAAGGAGCCACAATGCACTAGTGATTAGCCAATGACAAGAGGCATATTTATGTGCAGCCACCAATTGGCAGCAAGCTCTCAGTAGGCATTGCTGCTCCTGAGCCTACCTAGGTATGCTTTTCAACAAAATTTTATTGTTAAACCACATATACCATAAATATAAAAGAGCCCTAGCGAGCGTGGCTTTTCACATCTGATCCTGAGAATACTATATAAATTGGGTCCTATGTGTTTACCCCCCACAAAGGGATCCTGAGCAAAACTTTTATTGGGTTATATGCAGAGTTCCACAGCAAGTAGCAAGAAAATGACATGCTCTAACCAATTAGACCAATAATTTTTTCTAGTACAATGTCCCTTTAAAGTTATATTAAAGTTCAATAACTTTCATTGCCCGTTAAAGTGTGAAGCAAGTGCACATGGTGATGATTAAAATAATAGTTCAAAATCCTTGTTTTAGAGAAATATTTTACCTTTTATTGTGACCTTGTAAGATGCATCTAGCTGCCTCCTTGCAAGCTGTGTGTTTTCATAGTTATGACAAGCGGGTGTTGGAGCCAACAGGAAGGCCATTATTTGGAAATCTACAGCAGCACACTAATGCTGCTGTTTATTTGAATAGAATCAGCTTTCACAGCAGTGTAAGAGCTTGCAACTATAGATTTAACATATGCACTCATTTTATACTTTATTAACATGCAACAAAAGCTTTTGAAACTTACTATAATGCAAAAAAATATTTAAATAGTCTTAAAGGGACATGAAACCCACATTTTTTCTCTTTCATGAATCTCTTTCATGCGATTTTAAACAACTTTCTATCTCACTTCTATTAACAAATTGTCTTTGTTCTCTTGGTATCCTTATTGAAAAGCGGGAACGTAAGATTAGAATACCATGTGAAGGAAGCACATTTTATAAAAGTAGATTTTCACACACAAAAGTGCCCCTCTGCAGCTCAAGGCTATGGCGGCAAGTAAGGTTGAGAGTGGGAAAATGAGTAAACTCACCCGGCACTCCTCAGGTTGTTATGCGAATACGGCTCCACTTTGCGGTTGCGGATTAACCACCTGGTAGTATAGGATATAATCCGACTGCATCCAGGGTCTTGTCTCCGCCAGCCTCCCATGCACCAACCTAATTCGAACGATGAGCCGGGTGAGCGTGAGCGTGTTCCCAGCCGTCGATTGCAGCACAAGCTGCTAACACAGTAGACTCCTCCTTGCTCAACGTTGAGCCGTGAAGTGCGCCAATCCAAACCACTGCTGTTCCGTATGCATGCCAGGGCTCAGCTGGAAAGTAGTGAGTAATCAGACATAGGAAGAACCCAGCGAGCCTCAAGGCGAGTGCATAAAAGACTTTATTGGAGATAATAATAAAAATGGCATAAAAGCTTATTGCCCTAGCATCAGGGGTAGGAAAAACAGGTCCAGGAAGAAAAACAGGTACAAGCTCTGTCTGAATCACAATAGAAAAATTTTGGGTTCCATATCCCATTAAAGGGACAGTAAACACCTTGTAATTATTTTCTCCTCTTGTCCAAACCTCATGACACCTAGTTATATGCAAAAAACAAAATGTATGCTTACCTGATAAATTTATTTATTTCTTGACACGATGAGTCCACGGATCATCTAATTACTATTGGGAATATCACTCCTGCCCAGCAGGAGGCGTCAAAGAGAACCACAGCAAAGCTGTTAAATATCACCTCCCTTCCCTCCAACACCAGTCATTTGACCGAAGCAAAGGAGAGAAAGGAAGCAACAGGATGCAGAGGTGTCTGAAGTTTATAACATACCAACAAAACCTATCCAAAAAGAACAGGGCGGGCCGTGGACTCATCGTGTCAAGAAATAAATAAATTTATCAGGTAAGCATAAATTTTGTTTTCTTTCTAATGACACAATGAGTCCACAGATCATCTAATTACTATTGGGAATCAATACCCAAGTACACAGATGATAAGGGAGGGACAAGACAGGGAACCTAAACGGAAAGCACCACTGCTTGAAGAACCTTTCTCCCAAAAGAGGCCTCAGCCGAGGCAAAAGTGTCAAATTTATAGAATTTTGAAAAAGTGTGAAGAGAGGACCAAGTTGCAGCCTTGCAAATCTTTCTCCACAGAAGCTTCATTTTTAAATGCCCAGGAAGAGGAAACAGCCCTCGTAGAATGAGCCGTAACTCTCTCAGGAGGCTGCTGTCCGATCTGAAACTACTTTAGGAAGAAACCCTAACTTAGTACGCAAAACTACCTTATCCCAATGAAAAATATGGTAAGGAGACTCATACTGTAATGTCGAGAGGTCTGACACTCTACGAGCAGATGAAATAGCAACAAGAAACAAAACTTTCCAAGATAACTTACTATCTAAGGAATGCATAGGCTCAAACGGAGCCCCTTGAAGAACTAAATTAAGACTCCAGGGAGGAGTAACTGGCTTGAACACAGGCCTGATCCTGACCAAGGCCTGACAAAACGATTGCACGTCTGGTACGTCGGCCAGACGTTTATGTAACAAAATAGACAAGGCAGATATTTGACCCTTTAGGGAACTTGCCGATAAACCCTTCTCCAAACCTTCTTGGAGAAAGGACAGAATTCTAGGAATCCTAACTCTACTCCAAGAGTAGCCCTTGGATTCACAGCAATACAGATATTTACGCCATATCTCATACATTTTTCTAGTCACAGATTTACGAGCCTGAATCATTATCTCAATGACCGATTCCGAAAATTCACACTTGGATAAAATTAAGCGTTCAATCTCCAAGCACTCAGTTTCAGAGAAACTAGATTTGGATGAAGGAAGGGCCCTTGAAGTAGAAGGTCCTTTCTCAAAGGAAGTCTCCAAGGTGGAAGAGATGACATGTCCACCAGGTCTGCATACCAAATCCTGCGAGGCCAGGCAGGTGCAATGAGGATCACTGACGCCCTCTCCTGCTTGATTCGAGCAATGACCCGAAGTACCGCCAAGGCATCTATCAGTACAGCCTGAGGGTCCCTTGACTTTGACCCGTACCTCGGAAGCTTGGCATTCTGCTGAGATGCCATAAGATCCAATTACGGCTGACCCCATTTGAGAATCAGACTGGAAAACACTCCCACGGGTGAAAGGTCTGACTGCTCAGGAAGTCCGCCTCCCAGTTGTCTACTCCTTGGATGTGGATCACCGACAGTCAGCAATTGTTGGTCTCCGCCCACTGAATTATCTTGGGTACCTCTGTCATGGCCAAGGAACTCTGAGTTCCTCCCTGATGGTTGATGTAAGCCACTGACGTTATGTTCTCCGACTGGAACCTGATGAACTGGGCTGAGGCTAACTGAGGCCAGGCCAGAAGAGCACTGAAGATTGCTCTCAGCTCCAGAATGTTTATGAGTAGAACAACCTCCGACCGAGTCCATGTTCCCTGAGCCTTTAGAGAGCCCCAGACTGCTCCCCATTCCAGAAGGCTGGCGTCCGTTGTCACAATCACCCAGGTGGGTCTGCGGAAGCAAGTTCCCTGGGAGAGCTGGTCCTGAGACAACCACCAAAGAAGAGAATCCCTTGTCTCCCGTTCCAGATGTAATTGTGGAGACAGGTCCGCATAATCTCAATTCTACTGCCTGAGCATGCATAACTGCAGAGGTCTGAGGTGGAAACGGGCAAACGGGATGATATCCATTACTGCAACCATCAGACCGATTACCTCCATACATTGAGCCACTGACGGCCGAGAAGACTGAAGCGCTAGACAAGAATCGAAAATCTTTAATTTCCTGACTTCTGTCAGAATTATCTTCATTGAAAAGGAATCTATTATGGTTCCCAAAAAAACTACCCTTGTAGTTGGAACCAAGGAACTCTTTTCCAAGTTCACCTTCCATCCGTGAGATCGCAGGAAGGATAACAACATTTCCGTGTGGGCCTGTTGAAAGGATGGTGCCTGAACCAGAATGTCGTCCAGATAAGATGCCACTGGAATGCCCCGCAACCGGAGCACAGCCAACAGTGATCCCAGAACCTTTGAAAAAATTCTGGGAGCTGTGGCGAGGCCGAATGGAAGAGCCACAAACTGGAAGTGTTTGTCTAGAAAACCAAACCTCATAAACTTGTGATGGTCCTTGTGGATGGGAACATGCATGTACGCGTCCTTTAAATCTACCGTTGTCATAAACTGACCCTCTTGAACCAAGGGAAGAATGGAACAAATAGTTTTCATCTTGAAGGACGGTACTCTGAGGAACTTGTTTAGGCTTTTGAGATCTAGAATTGGTCTGAAAGTTCCCTCTTTTTTGGGACCTTGCTCGGGACAGGAACTATCACTCCTAGGTCGGAAAGGTCTTGAACACAGTGTAAGAACGCCTCTCTTTTTGTCTGGTCTACAGATAAACTTGAGAGAAGAAACCTGCCCCTGGGAGGAAAGGTTTTGAACTCTAGTTTGTATCCCTGGGACACAATGTCCACCGCCCAGGGATCCTGGACATCCCGAACCCAAGCCTGAGCGAAGAAAAAAAGTCTGCCCCCCACAAGATCTGATCTCGAATCGGGGGCAGATCCTTCATGCTGTCTTTGAGTCAATAGCAGGCTTCTTGGATTGTTTTCCCTTGTTCCAAGACTGGTTAGGCCTCCAGGAAGGCTTAGACTGTTCCTGTTTGGAAGAAGGAGAGGAGGGCTTATTTTTGAAGTTTCAAAAGGAACGAAAATTGCTCTGACGTCGATTCAGCTTATTTCTCTTGTCCTGAGGGAAGAAATTACCCTTTCCTCCCGTAATGTCAGAAATTATTTCCACCAATCCCGGCGTAAACAAGGTCTTCCCCTTGTAGGGAATAGCCAAAAGCTTAGACGACACATCCGCAGACCAAGATTTTAACCATAAGGCTCTGCCGGCCAGCACAGCAAAACCAGAAATCTTTGCTCCCAGTTTAATAACCTGTAGGGAAGCATCCGTAGGAATTGGCCAACTTAAGGGCCTTGATCCTATACTGGATCTCTTCAAGGGGAGTGTCTGTCCTAATAGAATCAGACAATGCATCAAACCAGTATGCCGCAGCACTAGTGACAGTAGCAATGCACACTAGAGGTTGCCATTGTAAACCCTGGTGTACATACATCTTGAGTAACCCCTCTAATTTTTTGTCCATAGGCTCTTTAAAAGAACAACTATCCTCTATGGGAATAGTGGTCCTCTTAGCCAGAGTGGAAACTGCCCCTTCCACCTTGGGTACTGTCTGCCAAGACTCCTTAATAGAATCTGCTATAGGAAACATCTTTTTAAATATAGAGGATGGAGAAAAAGGGATACCCGGTCTCTCCCATTCCTTAGCAATAATCTCTGTAGCTCGATCTGGTACAGGAAAAATCTCCACCATGGATGGTACATCAAAATATTTGTTTAGCTTACTGGATTTCTTAGGATTGACTACAACTGTGGTGTCGCTGTCGTCCAGGGACATATGAGAAGAAAGCTGCGGCATATCTTGAACATTGTCAGAAGACTCCTGAACAGCATCCACCCTAGACAATGTTGGCTCAGAAAAAAAGTCTATTTCTATAATGTAAAGTTCTCTCAATACATGCGGAACAGAAAGGGATTGGTGGTTCAACATTAGCATCAAAACATAAAGAACATGTAACATCTTGCAGGGCCTCTTGGTCCATCTTTATTTACCAAAAAAATGAATAAATAGATAGATAACTGATATTTTATTAAGAAAATACCTCACAAAAAAATGTTACTGTTCCTTTAATTTTTTTAAATATAAACTGCTTTATTTTTAAGCAAAATAATAAAGTAACATAAGGAAGAATTAAATACTCCGGACACCTTTACACCTCAGCTTAACATTGCTGAGGTGCTTACCTGCCTGACTAACACCAGAGTGTATACACTGTTAGATGATTCGGACTCAACCTCTTTATTCTGTCAATTGAAGTCCGTAATACAGCCAAAAACTGTGACGAAGCTTTCCTTGCCACGGAACACAGGAAGTATAAGGGAGAGGTGCGCAATAAAATTTGCTGCTTCCGTTAACCCCGCCCATCGCGGGCGTTACAAGAAAAAACTTCCCTCTAACTAAAAGTATAGTAATGCTGTTGTATCATTACTAAAGTAAAAAACACCACCTCTGAGCCTGCTCCTCGTCCCCAGTGCCTGCTATTACTGCCCGTAAGAAAATATTCTCCAAGTCATAGGAGAACTCTTCATTTTGTCCCAAATTTGTTTAATTTATTTTAAAGTGCCATCTTTTATTCTGAATAACGTTCCCAGAAAATAAAAAGTCAGCACTTACCTTTATAAATCTGCCGCCAGCAAGGCAGCTCACTAGAATGAGAGGCATGATCCCTCACATGGACCAGTGGAGAAAAATGCAAAGACTGAATTTTACTCAGGCTTTAGAAAATAGGGCAGCATTAGCATATGGGAGGCACAGTGACGATTATACCCCACAAGTTCCCATTGCTCTAAGGACTGATATGGACTACGGCTACACCCTAGGACAAAGCAGCGCAATCTTGCACTACTTAAAAAATAATAAAATCTTGCTTGAAGAATCTTCATTCTAACACCTAACTTTACCACTTCCTTGCTCAAACCTAGGCAAAGAGAATGACTGGGGTTGGAGGGAAGGGAGGTGATATTTAACAGCTTTGCTGTGGTGCTCTTTGCCCGCCTCCTGCTGGGCAGGAGTGATTTTCCCAATAGTAATTAGATGATCCGTGGACTCATCGTGTCATTAGAAAGAAATAAACTTTAAACTTTCCCTGACAAGGCTTTTTTTAAATCTTTTTATTTTTTTTAAAAAAGTGTCTGCTGCTTTACAGTTTTACTTGTTGTGGCTGTTTTGTAATTAATTTGTACCCAAGATTTCTCAGTCCCCAGCTTATTGTATTTTATTTATCAGAACAAGCACATAACTTGTAATATTCCATTCACATGTATTGCTATTTTATAACAAGCTCAAAAAGCAGTTTTCACCTTTAACAGGGCTTGACAAATCCACTGCAACTTGGCCAGAATCTGTGAGTGCTGTTTTGCCCTCACCTACAGCATCATTTTAAAGGGTATATTTGCTCCCTAGAACCATCTGCATAGTGCTGCAAATTGGGTGCAGCTTGATGGGAACTGTAGTTATAATGAGCACATAGAAACTAAAGCTCCCATCAAGCTCAACAAGATTTAAAGTACAACTGGTGATCACAGTGCTACCGAATAATAGTCCAGAAAATTATTCTTTGATGCTACAACAGCACAACCCAGGTAAGTAACCAACATCAATGTGTTTTTTAATCAAGAAGATACATACCTGCTCTTTATTGCCCCTGTTTGTATATGGCACTCAAGGGATTAATTTGCCGCTGCATGTGCCTTCAGGCAATCAAGGGTTAAATCACTGCTGTGAGTGTGTGATATGGCAATGGTATTGAAACTTGATTGCCCCTATGTGTCTATTTAATTAAGGCATTAATGCATTGCTCTCTTTTCTGGTTCTTAAAGTTCTGAATACATTCACCAAGCACAAAATAGAAATGATAGAATTTAAATAGTTAAACATAACTCACACTAAAAACATGTTTGCCTAGTTCTGGGATTATTACATATCCGTATCTCCTAATCCTTTTATACAGTACCTACTATTACCAAACACACTACTATTTTTCCAGAAATCACATGCGAGTAAACACAAGGATGCAGGCAAGTGAGAGATTAAAAGGACAGTAAAGTCAAAATGAAGCATTCATCATTCAGATAGAGCATGTCATTTTAAACAACTTTTTAATTTATTTTAATTATGAAATTTGCTTTGCTCTCTTGGTATCTTGTGTTGAAGAGTAAACCTAGGTAGGCTGATAGGAGCTCAGGAGCGTGCATGTGTCTTTAGCATTATCGGCCAGATTACAAGTTTTGAGTTAGAGGCTAAGCGGTGCTAACTAGCAGTTTTCTCTCACCGCTCACTTACCTGCAGCGCTGGTATTACAGTTTTTTACAAACCTGGGCCTAGATTTAGAGTTCGGCGGTAAAAGGGCTGTTAACGCTCCGCGGGTTTTTTTCTGGCCGCACCATAAATTTAACTCTGGTATCGAGAGTTCAAACAAATGCTGCGTTAGGCTCCAAAAAAGGAGCGTAGAGCATTTTTACCGCAAATGCAACTCTCGATACCAGAGTTGCTTACGGACGCGGCCGGCATCAAAAACGTGCTCGTGCACGATTCTCCCATAGGAAACAATGGGGCTGTTTGAGCTGAAAAAAAACCTAACATCTGCAAAAAAGCAGCGTTCAGCTCCTAACGCAGCCCCATTGTTTCCTATGGGGAAACACCTCCTAAGTCTGCACCTAACACCCTAACATGTACCCCGAGTCTAAACACCCCTAACCTTACACTTATTAACCCCTAATCTGCCGCCCCCGCTATCGCTGTCCCCTGCATTACACTTTTAACCCCTAATCTGCCGCTCCGTAAACCGCCGCCACCTACGTTATCCCTATGTACCCCTAATCTGCTACCCCTAACATCGCCGACCCCTATGTTATATTTATTAACCCCTAATCTGCCCCCCACAACGTCGCCGACACCTGCCTACACTTATTAACCCCTAATCTGCCGAGCGGACCTGAGCGCTACTATAATAAAGTTATTAAGCCCTAATCCGCCTCACTAACCCTATCATAAATAGTATTAACCCCTAATCTGCCCTCCCTAACATCGCCGACACCTACCTTCAATTATTAACCCCTAATCTGCCGACCGGAGCTCACCGCTATTCTAATAAATGTATTAACCCCTAAAGCTAAGTCTAACCCTAACACTAACACCCCCCTAAGTTAAATATAATTTTTATCTAACGAAATAAATTAACTCTTATTAAATAAATAATTCCTATTTAAAGCTAAATACTTACCTGTAAAATAAATCCTAATATAGCTACAATATAAATTATAATTATATTATACCTATTTTAGGATTAATATTTATTTTACAGGCAACTTTGTAATTATTTTAACCAGGTACAATAGCTATTAAATAGTTAAGAACTATTTAATAGTTACCTAGTTAAAATAATTACAAATTTACCTGTAAAATAAATCCTAACCTAAGATATAATTAAACCTAACACTACCCTATCAATAAAATAATTAAATAAACTACCTACAATTACCTACAATTAACCTAACACTACACTATCAATAAATTAATTAAACACAATTGCTACAAATAAATAACATTAAATAAACTATCTAAAGTACAAAAAATAAAAAAGAACTAAGTTACAGAAAATAATAAAATTTTTACAAACATAAGAAAAATATTACAACAATTTTAAACTAATTACACCTACTCTAAGCCCCCTAATAAAATAACAAAGCCCCCCAAAATAAAAAATTCCCTACCCTATTCTAAAATACAAATATTACAAGCTCTTTTACCTTACCAGCCCTGAACAGGGCCCTTTGCGGGGCATGCCCCAAGAATTTCAGCTCTTTTGCCTGTAAAAAAAAACATACAATACCCCCCCCCCAACATTACAACCCACCACCCACATACCCCTAATCTAACCCAAACCCCCCTTAAATTAACCTAACACTACCCCCCTGATGATCTTCCTACCTTGTCTTCACCATGCCAGGTTCACCGATCCGTCCTGGCTCCAAGATCTTCATCCAACCCAAGTGGGGGCTAGACATCCACTGAAGAAGTCCAGAAGAGGGTCCAAAGTCTTCCTCCTATCCGGCAAGAAGAGGACATCCGGACCGGCAAACATCTTCTCCAAGCGGCATCTTCTATCTTCTTCCATCCGATGACGACCGGCTCCATCTTGAAGACCTCCAGCGCGGATCCATCCTCTTCTTCCGACGACTAGACGACGAATGACGGTTCCTTTAAGGGACGTCATCCAAGATGGCGTCCCTCGAATTCCGATTGGCTGATAGGATTCTATCAGCCAATCGGAATTAAGGTAGGAATTTTCTGATTGGCTGATGGAATCAGCCAATCAGAATCTAGTTCAATCCGATTGGCTGATCCAATCAGCCAATCAGATTGAGCTTGCATTCTATTGGCTGTTCCGATCAGCCAATAGAATGCGAGCTCAATCTGATTGGCTGATTGGATCAGCCAATCGGATTGAACTATATTCTGATTGGCTGATTCCATCAGCCAATCAGAAAATTCCTACCTTAATTCCGATTGGCTGATAGAATCCTATCAGCCAATCGGAATTCGAGGGACGCCATCTTGGATGACGTCCCTTAAAGGAACCGTCATTCGTCGTCTAGTCGTCGGAAGAAGAGGATGGATCCGCGCTGGAGGTCTTCAAGATGGAGCCGGTCGTCATCGGATGGAAGAAGATAGAAGATGCCGCTTGGAGAAGATGTTTGCCGGTCCGGATGTCCTCTTCTTGCCGGATAGGAGGAAGACTTTGGACCCTCTTCTGGACTTCTTCAGTGGATGTCTAGCCCCCACTTGGGTTGGATGAAGATCTTGGAGCCAGGACGGATCGGTGAACCTGGCATGGTGAAGACAAGGTAGGAAGATCATCAGGGGGGTAGTGTTAGGTTAATTTAAGGGGGGTTTGGGTTAGATTAGGGGTATGTGGGTGGTGGGTTGTAATGTTGGGGGGGGGGTATTGTATGTTTTTTTTTACAGGCAAAAGAGCTGAAATTCTTGGGGCATGCCCCGCAAAGGGCCCTGTTCAGGGCTGGTAAGGTAAAAGAGCTTGTAATATTTGTATTTTAGAATAGGGTAGGGAATTTTTTATTTTGGGGGGCTTTGTTATTTTATTAGGGGGCTTAGAGTAGGTGTAATTAGTTTAAAATTGTTGTAATATTTTTCTTATGTTTGTAAATATTTTATTATTTTCTGTAACTTAGTTCTTTTTTATTTTTTGTACTTTAGATAGTTTATTTAATGTTATTTATTTGTAGCAATTGTGTTTAATTAATTTATTGATAGTGTAGTGTTAGGTTAATTGTAGGTAATTGTAGGTAGTTTATTTAATTATTTTATTGATAGGGTAGTGTTAGGTTTAATTATATCTTAGGTTAGGATTTATTTTACAGGTAAATTTGTAATTATTTTAACTAGGTAACTATTAAATAGTTCTTAACTATTTAATAGCTATTGTACCTGGTTAAAATAATTACAAAGTTGCCTGTAAAATAAATATTAATCCTAAAATAGGTATAATATAATTATAATTTATATTGTAGCTATATTAGGATTTATTTTACAGGTAAGTATTTAGCTTTAAATAGGAATTATTTATTTAATAAGAGTTAATTTATTTCGTTAGATAAAAATTATATTTAACTTAGGGGGGTGTTAGTGTTAGGGTTAGACTTAGCTTTAGGGGTTAATACATTTATTAGAATAGCGGTGAGCTCCGGTCGGCAGATTAGGGGTTAATAATTGAAGGTAGGTGTCGGCGATGTTAGGGAGGGCAGATTAGGGGTTAATACTATTTATGATAGGGTTAGTGAGGCGGATTAGGGCTTAATAACTTTATTATAGTAGCGCTCAGGTCCGCTCGGCAGATTAGGGGTTAATAAGTGTAGGTAGGTGTCGGCGACGTTGTGGGGGGCAGATTAGGGGTTAATAAATATAACATAGGGGTCGGCGATGTTAGGGGTAGCAGATTAGGGGTACATAGGGATAACGTAGGTGGCGGCGATTTGCGGTCGGAAGATTAGGGGTTAATTATTTTAAGTAGCTTGCGGCGACGTTGTGGGGGGCAAGTTAGGGGTTAATAGATATAATACAGGGGTCGGCGGTGTTAGGGGCAGCAGATTAGGGGTACATAAGTATAACGTAGGTGGCGGTCGGCAGATTAGGGGTTAAAAATTTTAATCGAGTGGCGGCGGTGTGGGGGGACCTCGGTTTAGGGGTACATAGGTAGTTTATGGGTGTTAGTGTACTTTAGGGTACAGTAGTTAAGAGCTTTATAAACCGGCGTTAGCCAGAAAGCTCTTAACTCCTGCTATTTTCAGGCGGCTGGAATCTTGTCGTTAGAGCTCTAACGCTCACTGCAGAAACGACTCTAAATACCAGCGTTAGAAAGATCCCATTGAAAAGATAGGCTACGCAAATGGCGTAGGGGGATCTGCGGTATGGAAAAGTCGCGGCTGAAAAGTGAGCGTTAGACCCTTTAATCACTGACTCCAAATACCAGCGGGCGCCCAAAACCAGCGTTAGGAGCCTCTAACGCTGGTTTTGACGGCTACCGCCGAACTCTAAATCTAGGCCCTGGTGTTAAAAGACAAGAAGCGAGCATAGAGCAAAATTGTGCTCCTTACCGCACTTCAATACCAGCGCTGCTTAAGTCAGCGGTGAGCTGGTCGTACGTGCTTGTGCACGATTTCCCCATAGGAATCAACAGGGAGAGCCGGCTGAGAAAAAGTCTAACACCTGCCAAAAAGCAGCGTAACACAGCCCCATTGATTCCTAGGGGGAAACACTTTTTATGTTTACACCTAACACCCTAACATGAACCCTGAGTCTAAACACCCCTAATCTTAACCCTTATTAACCCCTAATCTGCCGCCCCCGACATCGCCGCCACCTACATTATTCTTATTAACCCCTAATCTGCTGCTCCGTACACCGCCGCCACCTACATTATACTTATTAACCCCTAATCTGCTGCCCCAACATCGCCGAAACCCACATTATTTTTTATTAACCCCTAATCTGCCGCCCCGACATCGTCACCTACATTATACTTATTAACCCCTAATCTACAGCTCCGGACACCGCCGCCACCTACATTATACTTATTAACCCCTAATCTACTGCCCCCAACATCGCCGACACCTACATTATTTTTATTAACCCCTAATCTGCCGCCCCCAACATCGTCGCCACCTACATTATACTTCTTAAACCCTAATCTACCGCTCCGGACATCGCCGCCACTATAATAAACATATTAACCCCTAAACCGGCGCACTCCCGCCTCGCAAACATTAGTTAAATATTATTAGCGCTTAATCTGCCTTCCCTAACATTGCCGCCACCTACCTACATTTATTAACCCCTAATCTGCTGCCCCCAACGTCGCCACCACTATATTATATTTATTAACCCCTAAATCTAACCCTAACCCTAACACCCCCTAACTTAAATATAATTACAATAAAAATTAATATTATTACCTAAATAATTCCTATTAAAAACTAAATACCTATAAAATAAACCCTAAGATAGCTACAATATAACTAATAGTTACATTGTATCTAGCTTAGGGTTTATTTTTATTTTACAGGCAAATTTGTATTTATTTTAACTAGGTAGAATAGTTACTAAATAGTTATTAACTATTTACTAACTACCTAGCTAAAATAAATACAAATTTACCTGTAAAATAAAACCTAACCTAAGTTACAATAACACCTAACACTACACTACAATTAAATAAATTAAAAACAATTAAATAAATTAAATTAGCTAAAACACAAAAAAACAAACACTAAATTACAGAAAATAATAAACAAATTACAAGATATTGAAACTAATTACACCTAATCTAATAGCCCTATCAAAATAAAAAAGCCCCCCAAAATAAAAAAAACCTAGCCTAAACTAAACTACCAATAGACCTTAAAAAGGGCCTTTTGCAGGGCAGTGCCCCAAAGAAATCAGCTCTTTTACCTGTAAAAAATAAATACAAACCCCCCAACAGTAAAACCCACGACCCACACAACCAACCCCCCAAATAAAATACTAACTAAAAAAACCTAAGCTACCTATTGCCCTGAAAAGGGCATTTGGATGGGCATTGCCCTTAAAAGGGCAGTTAGCTCTTTTGCGGCCCAAAGCCCTAACCTAAAAATAAAACCCACTCAATACACCCTTAATAAAACCTAACACTAACCCCCTGAAGATCCACTTACTGTTCTGAAGACCGGACATCCATCCTCAAGGAAGCGGCAGAAGTCTTTATCCAACCGGGCCGAAGTCCTCAACGAAGCCGGGAGAAGTCTTCATCCAAGCCGGGCGAAGTGGTCCTCCAGACGGACAGAAGTCTTCATCCAAACGGCATCTTCTATCTTCATCCGTCCGACGCGGAGCGGCTCCATCTTCAAGGCATCCGACGCGGAGCATCCTTTTCATCCGGAGTCTTCTTACTGAATGACGGTTCCTTTAAGTGACATCATCCAAGATGGCATCCCTTAGATTCCGATTGATTGGAACAGCCAATAGAATGCAAGCTCAATCCTATTGGCTGATTGGATCAGCCAATAGGATTTAACTTCAATCCTATTGGCTGATTGCATCAGCCAATAGGATTTTTTCTACCTTAATTCCGATTGGCTGATAGAATTCTATCAGCCAATCAGTATCTAAGGGATGCCCATCTTGGATGATGTCACTTAAAGGAACCGTCATTCAGTAAGAAGACTCCGGATGAAGAGGATGATCCACGTCGGATGTCTTGAAGATGGAGCCACACCGCGTCGGATGGATGAAGATAGAAGATGCCGTCTGGATGAAGACTTCTGCTCGTCTGGAGGACCACTTCGCCCGGCTTGGATGAAGACTTCTCCCGGCTTCGTTGAGGACTTCTGCCCGGTTGGATGAAGACTTCGGCTGCTTACTTGAGGATGGATGTCCGGTCTTCAGAACAGTAAGTCGATCTTCAGGGGGTTAGTGTTAGGTTTTTTTAAGGGTGTATTGGGTGGTTTTTATTTTTAGGTTAGGGCTTTGGGCCGCAAAAGAGCTAACTGCCCTTTTAAGGGCAATGCCCATCCAAATGCCCTTTTCAGGGCAATGGGGAGCTTAGGTTTTTTTAGTTAGTATTTTATTTGGGGGGTTGGTTGTGTGGGTCGTGGGTTTTACTGTTGGGGGCGTTGTTTGTATTTTTTTTTTTACAGGTAAAAGAGCCGATTTCTTTGGGGCACTGCCCCGCAAAAGGCCCTTTTAAGGTCTATTGGTAGTTTAGGCTAGGGTTTTTTTTATTTTGGGGGCTTTTTTATTTTGATAGGGCTATTAGATTAGGTGTAATTAGTTTCAATATCTTGTAATTTGTTTATTATTTTCTGTAATTTAGTGTTTTTTTGTGATTTAGCTATTTTAATTGTTTTTAATTTAGCTAAATTATTTAATTGTAGTGTAGTGTTAGGTGTTATTGTAGCTAAGGTTAGGTTTTATTTTACAGGTAAATTTGCATTTATTTTAGCTAGGTAGTTATTAAATAGTTATTACTATTTAATAACTATTCTACCTAGTTAAAATAAATACAAACTTGCCTGTAAAATAAAAATAAACCCTAAGATAGCTACAATGTAACTATTAGTTATATTGTAGCTAGCTTAGGGTTTATTTTATAGGTAAGTATTTAGTTTTAAATAGGAATAATTTAGGTAATTATAGTAATTTTATTTAAATTATATTTAAGTTAGGGGGTGTTAGGGTTAGACTTAGGTTTAGGGGTTAATAAATTTAGAATAGCAGCGAAGTTGGGGGCGGCAGATTAGGGGTTAATAAGTATAATGTAGGTGGTGGCGACGTTGGGGGTGGCAGATTAATGGTTAATAATATTTAACTAGTGTTTGCAAGGCGGGAGTGCGGCGGTTTAGGGGTTAATATGTTTATTCTAGTGGCGGCGATGTCCGGAGCGGCAGCTTAGGGGTTAAAAATGTTATTTTAGTGTTTGCAATGCGGGGGGGCCTCGGTTTAGGGGTTAATAGGTAGTTTATTGGTGTTAGTGTACTTTTAGCACTTTAGGTCTTGGATCTTGAAGGTAGAGGGTGTACCGCTCACTTTTTGGCCTCCCAGGACAGACTCATAATACCGGCGCTATGGAAGTCCCATAGAAAAAAGACGTTACAAAGTTTACGTAAGTCGTTTTGCGGTAAGGCCAAAGAAAGGTGCGGTGCCCCTAAACCTGCAAGACTCGTAATACCAGCGGTAGTGAAAAAGCAGCGGTAGGACCTGTTAACGCTGCTTTTTCAGCCTACCGCACAACTCGTAATCTAGCCGTATGTTTGCAACTATATATAACTAGGGTTTCCACCTCAGCCATGTTTTCCTAGACACTTATGAGTTACACATGCTGCAGGGTGTGCAGAGGGGGGAACATGAATTGCACCCCTGGACAGCACTCAAATAGTGATCCTGGACAACACTATTCACGTTCCTACCTGTGCACCCTGCAGCATGTGTAACGCATAAATTTACAGGAAAACACTGCTGAGGTGGCAACCCTAGCTATAAACAATTATTATTATCAGTTATTTGTATAAAAGATACCATTTATAGGGATCAAATGGGTATAAGGCCCTGCCAAGAGTTGAACTGTTGTAGTCAGCTCTTATGAAGGTGATCTACAAACAGCTGGTGTCATAGGCTTACATGCAAGGTGGTTTAAGGGATAGCAAAGGAGGAGAGGATCTGGGGTTAGGAAAGGTTAGTATAGGTTGTATGCATCCCTGAACAGTAGAGTCTTTAGGGAGTGCTTGCAATTTTCAAAACTAGGGGAGAGTGTTGTGGAGCAAGGCAAAGAGTTCCACAAGATGGGAGCCAGTGTGGAGAAGTCCTGTAAATTGGAATGTGAGGAGGTAACAAGAGAGGAGGAGGTTGTGAGCAGAGTGAAGGGGACAGGAGGGAAAGTATATTACAAACACTGCTGCTAGATGGCTAAAGACACAGGCTGTAATGACTAAGGTACTCACAAGAAAATATAATGTCCGTTTTGTAGCTGGAACTGTGAAACCAGATTGATACGTTTAACCACCTGGAAGTTAATTACCAGCAAGTTAATCAAGTGAGAGACTTCCTCAAAGTATGGTTCATGAGAGTACTTAGATAGATATAAATTTAATGTGCAATGAGAGGTTTACACAGACTGCAGCAGAATCACCTATGCATATTGGTTGAAAGGCAATAGAAAACAGAGTAACTACTTGTTCATAAGGTGAGTTCATAAGAGTACTACTGTTTCTAGAGTAAAATATGCCAGCTTGTGTTTCGATGTGCAGCGGAGAAGTCAGCAGAAACACTGGTGAAGTATTTACAAAATGATACTTGCAATTAGACAGGATACAGTTCAAGATAGGAGAAAAAGTGCAGCCGCACGCCGTATCTCTCTTACTACAGTTCAAGATACTATGTATCAATACTTGCGGTTTAGTTCAGATCAGGACGCTGTGGTTTGAATCACTAGGTGCTACGGTAAAGGAGCCGGAACTACTTTCGGCGTAGTGACTCATGATGTAGCGTTAGGTTCCGGAACTGGAGGTAGGAGAGCGGCATCTGCTAGAGAAATCCCTGATAGTACTACAGCGGTTTGGTAATTCTTGAGAGAGCGGTCAGAGGAATGAGTTGCAGGAGTCTGTAGGCTGCTGTGAAATAAACTCAGGAAAGCTCGTAGGAGCTTAGGTTGCTACGGCAACGGAGTGACTTGATAGAGCTGTAGAGTTTGTGATGAACTTGAGACAAAGATCAGCACAAAATAATCAAGCAAAGGTGTGCTGAGGAAGTAAGGTTTTATAGGCAGGTAGAAAGGAAGTGGAATGTCTTAAAGGGACATTACACAGGCACACTCCTGAGCTGCTCACTCAGGTAAAGTCCTGTCCAAGAACTGTAAGCCTTGCAGCACCCAAGAAAAACACGACCAATGTTTTGCAGTGTTGTGCAACTGCCACTCCTAATTGGCCAACACCCCTATACCGCTTGAAAGGCTGCAAGACTTGCAGACCCAAGTCAGATTTGAACCTCTACAAAGTAACATATGCCAACATTACCTGCTCTATTGATTTGAAGCATGTCATTTTTGCAGTAAAATATTCTTTTAAATGCATTGCTGGAAAATGTAATGTTTTGTATCCCTTTAATGACAACTAAATGAGAAGATAAAGGCATGTTTTAATCATCTTTTGCGCAACAGATGAAACAAATTAACCCTGAACCCGATTCCTGGGAATCCTTATTTGACTCACATGAGTTTCAGAAATCTGTGAAATTGGTTCCAGACGATTTTTGTCTGTATCTTTAAATAGAGTGGCACACATCATGTTTCACAGAAAGCAATCTCTGGAAGGATGATTTTAAATTATTTAAGAGAAAGAAAAAAAAAGTAGGTTTTCATTTTTCACTATAAGTTTTTTCAAATATAAACCTGTCTTAGATTAGAGATACTAACTGTTTGAGTCGAGAAAATAAGAGACCTTCAGACATGGTTTGATTTACTTGGTGTCTTTTAATATTAACTTCTTTACTAGGGAAGTATCAAATAACGCTAGGACTGACATTTTCTAGTCCAAACTATTTTTTCTAAAACTGTATAAACACCTTCAAACTGGAGAATGGAAAACAGAGTAAGGAAAAAAAAAACCTGCTGTCTGATTCATTGTGCCATATCAAACTTAAAAATCGTACATAGTTTTACCCACTGTATTATTCTGTCTGCTTCGGTCAGCTATAAATAAATACAAAATTACTTATTTTGGGCAGATTTTTTTTTATACATACTACTAACTTATATATTATGGTTATTGTAACTTATTAGAAAATTTCACATGTGCTAAAAATCCTAGATCCACTTGCCAGATTAGTAAAAAATAAGTAATAATAAACTTTCCCCTTTATATAAACAGACCTGGAATGTTAGCAATATTTTAGATGGAAATTAATTCATCACTTGTAATGCACTTTAAATTACTTTTAAATGTAGCCCTGAAATTTAAATACCCCGCGCTCCGTCCACCCACTTCCAAAGGATTTTTTTTTTCTGAGCTAAAGGTTTGAACTGTTCTCCAATCAGCGCTCTAGCTAGAAAAAAAATAGTGTGAGAGCCATATGGCTAGAGTGACGATTGGAGAACAGTTCAAACCGTTAGCTCACCAAAAAATTACTTTTGAAGTTGGCTGCTGGAGAGCGGGGTATTTTAATTTCAGCGCTACATAAAAAACATAATTTATGCTTACCTGATAAATTTATTTCTCTTGTAGTGTATCCAGTCAACGGATCATCCATTACTTGTGGGATATATTCCCTTCCCAACAGGAAGTTGCAAGAGGATCACCCACAGCAGAGCTGCTATATAGCTCCTCCCCTCACATGTCATATCCAGTCATTCGACCGAAACAAGACAAGAAAGGAGAAACCATAGGGTGCAGTGGTGACTGTAGTTTAATTAAAAATTTAGATCTGCCTTAAAAAGACAGGGCGGGCCGTGGACTGGATACACTACAAGAGAAAACATAATTTATGTAAGAACTTACCTGATAAATTCATTTCTTTCATATTAGCAAGAGTCCATGAGCTAGTGACGTATGGGATATACATTCCTACCAGGAGGGGCAAAGTTTCCCAAACCTCAAAATGCCTACAAATACACCCCTCACCACACCCACAAATCAGTTTAACGAATAGCCAAGAAGTGGGGTGATAAGAAAAAAGTGCGAAAGCATATAAAATAAGGAATTGGAATAATTGTGCTTTATACAAAAAAATCATAACCACCACAAAAAAGGGTGGGCCTCATGGACTCTTGCTAATATGAAAGAAATGAATTTATCAGGTAAGTTCTTACATAAATTATGTTTTCTTTCATGTAATTAGCAAGAGTCCATGAGCTAGTGACGTATGGGATAATGACTACCCAAGATGTGGATCTTTCCACGCAAGAGTCACTAGAGAGGGAGGGATAAAATAAAGACAGCCAATTCCTGCTGAAAATAATCCACACCCAAAATAAAGTTTAATGAAAAACATAAACAGAAGATTCAAACTGAAACCGCTGCCTGAAGTACTTTTCTACCAAAAACTGCTTCAGAAGAAGAAAATACATCAAAATGGTAGAATTTAGAAAAAGTATGCAAAGAGGACCAAGTTGCTGCTTTGCAAATCTGATCAACCGAAGCTTCATTCCTAAACGCCCAGGAAGTAGAAACTGACCTAGTAGAATGAGCTGTAATCCTTTGAGGCGGAGTTTTTTTTTTTGTTTTTTTTTTTTTTTTAATTTTCAAAGAGCTTTATTGAGAGAAAATTTGATATTATACAGCAAGTATAAAGTCAGCAAATCAAACAAAATGTAAATACATATAAGTATACTGCAAATTGCTTCTTGGGTAGATAAACCAGGTCCTTTTTTCTTTGACAGTTCATATACAAAAGCAGGACATATGGGCTGTATTTGCTGGGTGCTCTGGTGGCTGATTATTAGTATGTTATAAGCTATATAGTCTCTTGGATACTTTGTATAAGAGTCTTGTGCAACGGTGCTCTGACAAAATGCAGAAAGACTTTTGGCAGAAGGACATTTGGCAGACGGACATTTGGCCGACAGACATTTGGCTGACAGACAGAAAGCTAAAGAATGTTCCGATTTCGGCCGAGGGCAGATGCGTTACCAGAGTGCTCTGTTCTAATCACAGCCTCGGGCGCCGCAACTGCCTCTGGGAACCTTACCATGGGTCCTAGGCCGCACGTTTTGTAATTCTCTGTCTAGGAAACTATCTATCTATCAAATCTATCTATTTATCTATCAAATCTATCTATCTATCGTATCTATCAAATGTATCTATTGCATCTATTGATCTATCTATCTAATCTATGTATCTATCTATCTATTAAATCTATCTATCTTGTGCCGGACTGTTATCTGACAGCCACTTGTGTTTCGGCCAAATGTCCGTCGGCCAAGTGTCCGTCGGCCAAGTGTCCGTCGGCCAAAAGTCCGGCCACGTGTGCAACTTAGGGTAATATTGAACATATATAGAAAAGACAAATGAAGAAATTAAAGCAGTAGCAACAGGAAGATTGAAAATAAAATAAATTATTAGTGAGTATAGTTGACTTTGATCATATAAAAACAGGACTAGAGTTATATCCGACAGGGCCTCATAGGTAGCTTAACATGGGGGACTATAGGGGGCTTATGCCTGTAATAGAGAGTAAGTTTGTAGTCTAGGAGCATGAGACCAAATAGTCATATCTTTTAGGATCACAGTCTTATATCTTATGATCAAGTTAATTACAGCAAACGATAAGCAGAACACAAAGCAGTCTAGTGGGGGAGGGGGGCTAAGGCTCGAAATATAGCTGGAGGTTTGTTACTAGGGCAGCCGATTCCCCAACATATCTGTTAAGTGGTGGCAGCTTAACTGTACTAAACTAAGGCATTGGTCAAAAGTTGTACATTAAAGCCCTTAGTACTTGAACGTCAGGAGGTAATAACGTTATGCACAAATTGTGGTCCCTGTAATACAGCAATACTAAATCGACCTCTAATTCACAAACCTTACAATGTCCTAGTGCTGGAACATCAAATATTGAACAGTGAACTGAACTTGTGAACAAAACTTGTGAGCGGTGCTACCACACTATATGGCATATATGGTCGGCACTTCTTGTACAGCCGTCTCCTCATCCTGTATCAAAACACGAGCGTACCCGTGTCAACACCTCCACCATGCAGGGGAAGTGCTGTGTGTTCTGGTATTCGGGACGGTATCTCCCAGCCACACACATGAGTAATCCGGTGGCTATCAGTCTCTCATCGGATGATTTTATGTCCCCGTCAGTCTGGAGTGCAGAGCAGAATAGTGGCAGTGAGTTTATGTCCGCAGCGGTCTGCAGTGAGGGGGTGCAAATGCCTTTCCCCGTGTTAGTCAGTAAGGCCATATTGTGCAGTGGTGAAACTGCCATATAAGACAGGTTAGTGATCCATGAAACCGGGGTATCGAGTCGTGGGTATTGGAGATCAGGTCGGCACCCACGCAAAATGCTCTCAACATTATAGAGCGGCTCCCGGTCTTTGATCTTGGCTGGTGGGGTATGTATGTGAGGAGTCTCTTAAATTGGGGATGTTTGCAGACAGCGGTGTTCCCTTTATAATAAACAGGTTGTAGGCTTTCGTCGTTAGCAGTAGCACCAGGGCTGAGGTATTGTTGTGTTTTCTGCTCCGTGGAAATAGTAACAGATGCCCCTGTCTGATGCTCTTTGTCCTCCTCTATCACTTGTAATCTGTGCACTAGGTAATCGTAAGGTGCAGATTCTATGAGCCGGTGCATAAGGGCTGCAAGTTTTACCGGTATGTCCTCCATAAGCTCTAGGGTGTTTATTCCCGTCATGAGGTATTTCTTTGCCCTGCCAGAGTACCCGTCAGGGTAGAATATTACGAAATAACTTATCAGCTTCTCAGTCCAGTAGTTGTTATGGGTTGTAGAGACTCAGTAAGTCAGGTTGCTCTGACAGCACTGATCACCCGGCTCTACCCGGGGGGGAGGTGAATGCCTAGGAATAGTAGGCCGCCGCCATAGGCCTTTAAACTCCGATCTGGTCCTCCAGTGTCATGAAAACAGCTAAGAATAGAAAATGATAGATCCACAATAGCCAGTACTGTGTGGTGTTTATATAGTATGTTCCAGTCTTGCTGATTAAAGTTAATAACCGGCAGATTATTAAGGATTCCTCTGGAGCCCACAGAAAATGCGTCCTATCCAGAACACAGCTCGGACACGCCCCCTTGAGGCGGAGTTTTACCCGACTCGACATAGGCATGATGAATTAAAGATTTCAACCAAGATGCCAAAGAAATGGCAGAAGCTTTCTGGCCTTTTCTAGAACCGGAAAAGATAACAAATAGACTAGAAGTCTTTCGGAAAGACTTAGTAGCTTCAACATAATATTTCAAAGCTCTAACAACATCCAAAGAATGCAACGATTTCTCCTTAGAATTCTTAGGATTAGGACATAATGAGGGAACCACAATTTCTCTACTAATGTTGTTGGAATTCACAACCTTAGGTAAAAATCCAAAAGAAGTTCGCAACACCGCCTTATCCTGATGAAAAATCAGAAAAGGAGACTCACAAGAAAGAGCAGATAATTCAGAGACTCTTCTGGCAGAAGAGATCGCCAAAAGGAACAAAACTTTCCAAGAAAGTAATTTAATGTCCAATGAATGCATGGGTTCAAAAGGAGGAGCTTGAAGAGCCCCCAGAACCAAATTCAAACTCCAAGGAGGAGAAATTGACTTAATGACAGGTTTTATACGAACCAAAGCTTGTACAAAACAATGAATATCAGGACGATTAGCAATCTTTCTGTGAAAAAGAACAGAAAGAGCAGAGATTTGTCCTTTCAAAGAACTTGCGGACAAACCTTTATCTAAACCATCCTGAAGAAACTGTAAAATTCTCGGAATTCTAAAAGAATGCCAAGAAAAATGATGAGAAAGACACCAAGAAATATAAGTCTTCCAGACTCTATAATATATCTCTCTAGATACAGATTTACGAGCCTGTAACATAGTATTAATCACAGAGTCAGAGAAACCTCTTTGACCAAGAATCAAGCGTTCAATCTCCATACCTTTAAATTTAAGGATTTGAGATCCTGATGGAAAAAAGGACCTTGCGACAGAAGGTCTGGTCTTAACGGAAGAGTCCACGGATGGCAAGAGGCCATCCGGACAAGATCCGCATACCAAAACCTGTGAGGCCATGCCGGAGCTACCAGCAGAACAAACGAGCATTCCTTCAGAATCTTGGAGATTACTCTTCGAAGAAGAACTAGAGGCGGAAAGATATAGGCAGGATGATACTTCCAAGGAAGTGATAATGCATCCACTGCCTCCGCCTGAGGATCCCGGGATCTGGACAGATACCTGGGAAGTTTCTTGTTTAGATGAGACGCCATCAGATCTATTTCTGGAAGTTCCCACATTTGAACAATCTGAAGAAATACCTCTGGGTGAAGAGACCATTCGCCCGGATGCAACGTTTGGCGA
>NW_026512602.1:17500-48537 GCF_027579735.1 Bombina bombina | reverse complement strand
ACGTCACAACATCAGGTTCTGCCTGTTGAGAAATTCTTCCTGAATCAGAAAGTTCTCCCTCCGACAAACCCTCCCTCACTGCCACTTCTGACTGGTGTGAGGGTATGACAGATAAATTATCGTCAGCGCCTTCTTGCTCCACTGTATTTAAAACTGAGCAATCACGCTTTCTTTGAAATGCTGGCATTTTGGATAAAATATTAGCTATGGAATTATCCATTACTACCGTTAAACACCACATACTCTTCACCATCTCCGTGGAGATGCTACTTGTTCAGAGCGGCAAAGAGAATCACTGGGGGGCGGAGCCTGAGGAGGGGCTATATGGGCAGCTTTTGCTGTGCTCTTTGCCATTTCCTGTTGGGGAAGAGAATATTCCCACAAGTAATGGATGACGCCGTGGACCGGACACACCAATGTTGGAGAAATTCTGTTTTCTCCTACATTGGTGTATCCGGTCCACGGCTTCATCCTTACTTGTGGGAACCAATACCAAAGCTTTAGGACACGGATGAAGGGAGGGAACAAGTCAGGTAACCTAAACGGAAGGCACCACTGCTTGCAAAACCTTTCTCCCAAAAATAGCCTCCGAAGAAGCAAAAGTATCGAATTTGTAAAATTTGGCAAACGTATGCAGTGAAGACCAAGTCGCTGCCTTACAGATCTGTTCAACAGAAGCCTCATTTTTGAAAGCCCATGTGGAAGCCACAGCTCTAGTAGAATGAGCTGTAATTCGTTCAGGAGGCTGCCTTCCAACAGTCTCATAAGCCAATCGGATGATGCTTTTCAGCCACATCAAGATTGTGTAACAGACGTTCCTTGTTAGAAACTGGATTAGGACACAGAGAAAGAACAACTATTTCCTGGTTGATATTCTTATTGGAAACCACTTTTGGAAGAAAACCAGGTTTGGTATGTAAAATGACCTTATCTGTATGTCTTAATGCTTTGAAATGATTGCACACAAATTTTCAGACCAATTAACCCCTTAATGCCCAAACCGGAGCTAATAACAGCAATTAACCTGTTAAAAACAATACAGTACTATGCCACAGCTTCCATTGTGGCCTTTACCTTCCTTAGGGATTATTTTAGTAGGAAATAAGCCTC
This sequence comes from Bombina bombina, assembly GCF_027579735.1. Lineage (NCBI taxonomy): Eukaryota > Metazoa > Chordata > Amphibia > Anura > Bombinatoridae > Bombina > Bombina bombina. The sequence continues at coordinate 47,427 of NW_026512602.1, read as the reverse complement.
TCTGGAGTCTTTTCTGATGCCTCTGGACTCCCCACGTGAAGCTGCATGAACTGCCTAAGCAAAACAACTGTGCAATTGAGGCCTGAAAATGAGGCCTCCTCCCTCTTCATTCCAGAGTGGAGGGGCCTTTCTGACTAGAATAGGTGTCCAAATAAGTGCCAGGCGCAAAATAAAACCCCAAAAGTGTTTTAAAATCTGAAAAAAACACCTTATTTATAGTGAAAACATGCTAAAAAGCAATCGATTTAGCCCACAATAGTGTCAACCAGCATAGAGCCCTTAATATAAGCCATAATTTTATACAGAGTCTAAGAAAAATGGCTTACCTATCCCAGAGGGGATTGCTGACAGTCTTCTAGCATTACTAGGTTTTGTTAGAAAAATGACTGATCATACCTGAAGCAGTTAAGCCTGCAAACTGTTCCCCCCAACTGAAGTTCTCTGGTTTCAACAGTCCTGCGTGGGAACAGCAATGGATTTTAGTTACTGGTGCTAAAATCATATTCCTCTCGGCAGAAATCTTCATCACTTTCTGCTGCAGAGTAAATAGTACAAGCCGGCACTATTTTAAAATAAACTCTTGATAGAAGAATAAAAAACTACAACTAAACACCACATACTCTTTACCACCCCCTTGGAGATGCTACTAGTTAGAGCGGCAAAGAGAATGACTGGGGGGCGGAGCCTGAGGGGAGCTATATGGACAGCTCTGCTGTGTGCTCTCTTTGCCACTTCCTGTAGGGATTGAGAATATCCCACAAGTAAGGATGAAGCCGTGGACCGGATACACCAATGTAGGAGAAATGGTATTCGTTTTTCTGACCTTCCGAGGACCAGAAAAAAACACAAATAGACTAGAAGTCTACCTGAAACCTATAGCAGCTTTGACATATTTCAAAGCTCTTAGGATGAATGAACAATACTTCCCAAGAAAGTAGTCTAATATTCAAAGTATGCATAGGCTCAAATGAAAGAGCCTGCAAAGCATAAAAAAAAACAATTTAAGACTCCAAGGAAGAGAAATTGAATAAATAACAGACTTGATACGAACCAAAGTCTGAACAAAAAGAAAAAAGGAAATGTCAGGAAAAATAGTCATCTTTTCTTATAAAAAGAAACAGAAAAAGCAAAGATATGTCTCAAAAAAATACTTAGACAAATCTTAAACCAAACTATCATGAAGAAACTAAAATTCTAGGAACTCTAAGAGAATGCCAAGAGAATTTATGAGAAGAAAACCATAAAATATTAGATTGACTAAACCTATAATAAATGTTCTTTAAAACAGACTTATAAGCCTGCAACATAGGTGATTAAAAAACTGAGTCAGAGAAACCTTTATGACTAAACACTCAACAATTTGAAATCCCGATGGAAGCATAGCTCCTAAAACAAAAGGGCTAGCCAAAGAAAAGGCGGCCAAAGATGGTAATTAGACATCCGAACAAGATCCACATACCAAACCTAAGAGGCCATGCTGATGCTATCAAAACATATGAGACTAAGAAAAAAACAGAGGCGGAATGATGTAGCCAGGTTGCAAAAACCAAGTCACTGCAAATGTATCCACCATTTCCACCTGAGGATCCCTAGACCTGAAAAGGTACCTGGGAAATTGAGAGAACACATCTGTATAGAGATACCACTCTCCCAGATATAAGACTGACAGTTGAGATAAGCCATCTCCCAAATGTCTAAACCTGAGATATAAATTGTAAAGATTAGACAGGAGATGAAAACCACCTAAGAACGTATTCAAGATACTTCTTAATTGCTAAGGAACTGCGAGTCCCTGTTAAATGATTGACATATGCCACAATTGTGATATTGTCTGTCTGAAAGAAACATTCTCTCCTAAAAGAAACAAGCCTTAAAGAGCTCTGAAAATATTGATTGGAAACCTCGCCTCTTGAAGTTTCCAAACCCCTTGTGCTGTCAAAGACCCTCAGACAGCTCCCCAACCTACAAGACTTGCATCCATAAGAATACAGTCCAGGAAGGCTTAACAAAATGAGACCCCCTGAATAAAACGATGATTTTAGAATATCAACTGTGATATCTGAAAACAAAGTCTGTATCATAGATTCAGTATGCAAAGCAAAAAGATGTCAGATCAAAAACGAGCAAAGGGAACCACGCCGATGCTGCAGTTATGAGTCCCAAGACTTTCATGCACAAAGCCACTGAAAGAAATGTTCCAGACTGTAAGTAAAACAGGCTAATGCCAAATACAATTTACTTTTTTTCCGATAAAGACAAAGACATGAACACAGAATCCATCTAAAAACCCCAAAAGAAGTGACCCATGCCTGAGGAATCACGAAACTCTTAAAATAAATTAAATCCTCTAACCATGTTTTGAAGAAACAAAACTTAGTTGATTCATAAGAGATTCCAAAAAAGAAAGATCCATATATTCGAATACTGCTCTTTCATATGTATTTATTAAGTACTTGTAAGCGCATCTAATTACCCGTAATGGACTCAAAACGCTGCTCATTAAATCAACCTGGGAGAATGAAAGACTGAATGGACCTCACCAGGAATCTAATCTGCAACCCTCAGGTTACTACAGGGCTCAGACACCGTGCATTAGTATGCTGAGCTATCTGTCCATCTTAATAAAAGAAAAGTTTAAGCTAATACCAAGATGCCATCCAAATAAGGAAGCACCACCATACTTTACTGTCTGAAGACAGAAAGAAAGGCACCAAGAACCTATGAAAAGATCCATAAAGATGTCGTTAGACCAAATGGAAAAGTGACAAATTGGTAAAGCTTATTTAAAAAAGAAAATCTCAGAATCCACAAGTAGACTGAATTACAATAAAATATGAGGATAAACATCCTGAAAAATGAGTGGGCATGAAATTACCTTAACAAAAAAGGGATAATAGTCCTTATCACCAACATAAATGTTGAAACTCTAACAAAATAATATTAAAGTCATCAGATCAAAAAAAATGGACTGAATAAACCCTTCTTCTTTGAGACAAAGATTAGAATTGAATAGAAACCCAAACCATGTTCCTTCAAAAAAGAACTGGTATAAACATTCCTGAAACACAGAGCATACTGAGAAAGAAAGATTCTTCCTATAGAAGGTCTCATTCTGAAAATCTATTCAAACCCTAAGAAAAAATATAGATTTTGGACTGATTCAAAAACAATTTAATCTGCCCCCCACTAGAATGACTGGATAGAGAACCGCACCTTCATGCAGTCTTATAAGTAAATATATAGCGTATTTCCCCCAAAAGATACAAAACGCTTTTTCAGTGCTTACACTCGGAAGTAACCAAATTAGCAGCTGAACAAAACAGTTATTATTACCCAAATCAATGGTATACAATAAATTGACCTTAAAAGGCTAAAGGGCTGTAATAACCCTGCCGGAATATGAATCTGAGAACCTTGGATCTAGAACAACATTTGTAGTCAGGACATTCACCAACTGATCTACATCACCAGACTTAAAGTAGGGCAGAAAGAAATTCTAGCCCTCCAACAATAGTGGAGAAAATAGAAATCAAACAAATGATTATCCTATCAAGATAGAGATAATAAAAAATATTCAAAATCATAATAGATATAGTAAACATAATGACATGATTACTTCTGAAGTAAATAAACAGAGTTATATACTTGAGAATCTGAAACTGTTCAATAAAGGTTGAGAAATCAGCAATATCAGCCACAGATAAAACTGAGCTAAAATATAAACAGTACATGAATATGCTCTACCAAGGTTATATTAAAAAATTCTAAAGAATTCGAAAAATAAGTACCAATCTTCATAGAAATAGTAGTACAGTCCCAAGAGGGAATCAGGATAAACATTCTCTAGAATATAATACAAATAGTATATTGCAAAGGAAAAAAAACCTTAAGAGCAAAAAAATCTTAAAATCCAGTTTGAAAAAGATTAATAATATAGTTAATAGGAGGACTCCTAAAAGCTATAAATAACAAATATTTCCTTAACAAAGAACATAAAAAGTGTTCAAATGAAAAATAAGGATAATTTATAACAAACTGTCTGATACAGGATCTTTAAAACAAAGAAACCTTCATCAGTATAATAAACTTAAGTATGCTGTCGGTCAGAACAAAATTAATACAATATTAACATTTTTGAAAAGACCTCTTAAGTTTATTTAAAAGCATAATAGCAGTCACAACCTTTATGATATAAGCAAAAACATGTAATATTTGCAAATGAAATCAAGTACAAGAAATGAATATGCAAAAAACAGTAAATGTCATTATACATGTAGAAACATAAAACATAACAAATGCCACATAATTGAACTGAAGAAAAAACAACAGCTTAATAATGAAAAGAACACACTTAGCTTTGTAAAATTGTGTTCCAGGGCATCATAGTTTCTACAGTAACATCAGTCAGGATCAGAATGAAACATCTCGAAAAATGTAACAGAAAAAGAAAAGTAACATTTAGGCAAAATATTCAATTTCCACAATGTAACAGTTTCAGTAAAGAAAAACAAAAGCAGGCATAATAGCTTTCAAAAAACTATAAAAACAGCGAGCAATAGAGGGAGAGGGGTAAAGTGACTAAATTTTTGCGCCAAGTATGACGCATAACGCAAAAAAGGAATTCAAACGTTTTGGCACAAAATTATCACCAGGAAATGACAATTCGCATCATAACAAATGCAATTTTGTGCCAAAACAACTAGCCGGAAATTACGGAAATGACGAAACTTGCACCAAAAATGATGCAATAAAAAACGGCATGTTGTGCCCTCGCGAGCCTAGATTTGCCCGTGAAAAAATGAGAGAAAAATTGAAAAAGACTGAACCCCAGGAAGAAAAAAGGTTTAAATAAACTTCCCAAACATGATTCCTATACTGAAACTGTTTAGGCTGCAAAAGGGAAATATACATAGACCTGACTCATTGCAAATATAAGTAAAAACATATATTTAAAACTTTATATTAATACATAAAGCACCAAACCATAGCTGAGAGTGTCTTAAATAATAATACGTACTTACCGAAAGACACCCATCCACATATAGCAGATAGCCAAACCATTTCTGAAAAAGTATCAGCGGAGGTAATGGTATATAGGAGTATATCGTCGATCTGAAAAAGAAGGTAGGAGATAAATCTCTACGAACGATAACAGAGAATCCATTAAAAGATTTCCCGCGAGGAAAACCATAAAATCAATAGGCGATACTTTCTTCACATCCCTCTGACAAACAATGTACTCTGAGAGGAATTGGGCTACGATATGCTGAGAAGCGCTTATCATAGCAGAAAAATCAAGCACAAACTTACTTCACCACCTCCATAGGGAGGCAAAGTTTGTAAAACTGAATTGTGGTTGTGGTGAGGGGTGAATTTAAAAGGTATTTTAGGTTTGGGAAACTCTGCCCCTCCTGGTAGGCTTGTATATACCATACGTCACTAGCTCATGGACTCTTGCCAATTACATGAAAGAAAAACCATGTAACTTCCATGTCAATTTGTTCAACATAAGCCTCATTGTTAAAAACCCAAGAACAGCAAACTGTTCTAGAAGAAAAGGCAATAATGTGTTTTTGAAAAGAGTATACTGCACCAAGTAAGACTTGGTATTCAAGAGTGTTAGCCAAGAAGCTTAACAAATGGCTGTGGCCTTCGGATCTTTAAGTGAACCAAGGAATTTAAAAGGATGGGCTAAAAACCTATGAAATTTGTAAGTAAAATTCTAAAGCGTTTACATCAGAAAAATAATTAAGAGGCTTGCTATTTAATTCTTTGGATTTTGACAAGGAAATAAATCATATTGATAAGAAAACAGAATTTATGTTAACCTGATAAATTACTTTCTCCAACGGTGTGTCCGGTCCACGGCGTCATCCTTACTTGTGGGATATTCTCTTCCCCAACAGGAAATGGCAAAGAGCCCAGCAAAGCTGGTCACATGATCCCTCCTAGGCTCCGCCTTCCCCAGTCATTCGACCGACGTAAAACATAATTTATGTAAGAACTTACCTGATAAATTCATTTCTTTCATATTAGCAAGAGTCCATGAGCTAGTGACGTATGGGATATACATTCCTACCAGGAGGGGCAAAGTTTCCCAAACCTTAAAATGCCTATAAATACACCCCTCACCACACCCACAATTCAGTTTAACGAATAGCCAAGAAGTGGGGTGATAAGAAAAAAGTGCGAAAGCATATAAAATAAGGAATTGGAATAATTGTGCTTTATACAAAAAAATCATAACCACCACAAAAAAGGGCGGGCCTCATGGACTCTTGCTAATATGAAAGAAATGAATTTATCAGGTAAGTTCTTACATAAATTATGTTTTCTTTCATGTAATTAGCAAGAGTCCATGAGCTAGTGACGTATGGGATAATGACTACCCAAGATGTGGATCTTTCCACACAAGAGTCACTAGAGAGGGAGGGATAAAATAAAGACAGCCAATTCCTGCTGAAAATAATCCACACCCAAAATAAAGTTTAATGAAAAACATAAGCAGAAGATTCAAACTGAAACCGCTGCCTGAAGTACTTTTCTACCAAAAACTGCTTCAGAAGAAGAAAATACAACAAAATGGTAGAATTTGGTAAAAGTATGCAAAGAGAACCAAGTTGCCACTTTGCAAATCTGATCAACCGAAGCTTCATTCCTAAACGCCCAGGAAGTAGAAACTGACCTAGTAGAATGAGCTGTAATCCTATGAGGCGGAGTCTTACCCAACTCAATATAGGCAAGATGAAATAAAGATTTCAACCAAGATGCCAAAGAAATGGCAGAAGTTTTCTGGCCTTTCTAAAACCGGAAAAGATAACAAATAAACCAGAAGTCTTTCGGAAAGACTTAGTAGCTTCAACATAATATTTCAAAGCTCTAATAACATCCAAAGAATGCAACGATTTCTCCTTAGAATTCTTAGGATTAGGACATAATGAAAGAACCACAATGTCTCTACTAATGTTGTTGGAATTCACAACTTAGGTAAAAATTCAAAAGAAGTTCGCAACACCGCCTTATCCTGATGAAAAATCAGAAAAGGAGACTCACAAGAAAGAGCAGATAATTCAGAAACTCTTCTGGCAGAAGAGATGGCCAAAAGGAACAAAACTTTCCAAGAAAGTAATTTAATATCCAATGAATGCATAGGTTCAAATGGAGGAGCTTGAAGAGCCCCCAGAACCAAATTCAAACTCCAAGGAGGAGAAATTGACTTAATGACAGGCTTTATACGAACCAAAGCTTGTACAAAACAATGAATATCAGGAATAATAGCAATCTTTCTGTGAAAAAGAACAGAAAGAGCAGAGATTTGACCTTTCAAGGAACTTGCGGACAAACCCTTATCTAAACCATCCTGAAGAAATTGTAATATTCTCGGTATTCTAAAAGAATGCCAAGAAAAATGATGAGATAGACACCAAGAAATATAAGTCTTCCAGACTCTATAATATATCTCTCTGGATACAGATTTACAAGCCTGTAACATAGTATTAATCACAGAGTCAGAGAAACCTCTTTGACCAAGAATCAAGCGTTCAATCTCCATACCTTTAAATTTAAGGATTTCAGATCCTGATGGAAAAAAGGACCTTGAGACAAAAGGTCTGGTCTTAACGGAAGAGTCCACGGTTGGCAAGAGGCCATCCGGACAAGATCCGCATACCAAAACCTGTGAGGCCATGCCGGAGCTACCAGCAGAACAAACGAGCATTCCTTCAGAATCTTGGAGATTACTCTTGGAAGAAGAACTAGAGGCGGAAAGATATAGGCAGGATGATACTTCCAAGGAAGTGAAAATGCATCCACTGCCTCCGCCTGAGGATCCCGGGATCTGGACAGATACCTGGGAAGTTTCTTGTTTAGATGAGAAGCCATCAGATCTATTTCTGGAAGTTCCCCCATTTGAACAATCTGAAGAAATACCTCTGGGTGAAGAGACCATTCGCCCGGATGCAACGTTTGGCGACTGAGATAATCCGCTTTCCAATTGTCCATACCTGGGATATAAACCGCAGAGATTAGACAGGAGCTGGATTCCGCCCAAACCAAAATTCGAGATACTTCTTTCATAGCCAGAGGACTGTGAGTCCTTGATGATTGATGTATGCCACAGTTGTGACATTGTCTTATCTGAAAACAAATGAACAACTCTCTCTTCGGAAGAGGCCAAGACTGAAGAGCTCTGAAAATTGCACGGAGTTCCAAAATATTGATCGGAAATCTCACCTCCTGAGATTCCCAAACCCCTTGTGCCGTCAGATACCCCCACACAGCTCCCCAACCTGTAAGACTTGCATCTGTTGAGATTATAGTCCAGGTCGGAAGAACAAAGAAGCCCCCTGAACTAAACGATGGTGATCTGTCCACCATGTCAGAGAGTGTTGTAAAATCGGTTTAAAGATATTAATTGAGATATCTTTGAGTAATCCCTGCACCATTGGTTCAGCATACAGAGCTGAAGAGGTCGCATGTGAAAACGAGCAAAGGAGATCGCATCTGATGCGGCAGTCCTAAGACCCAACATTTCCATGCATAAGGCTACCAAAGGGAATGATTGTGACTGAAGGTTTTGACAAGCTGATATCAATGTTAAACTTCTCTTGTCTGACAAGGACAGAGTCATAGACACTGAATTTATCTAGAAACCTAAAAAGGTTACCCTTGTCTGAGGAATCAATGAACTGATTGGTAAATTGATCCTCCAACCATGAACTTGAAGAAACAACACAAGTCGATTCGTATGAGATTCTACGAAAATGAGAAGACTGAGCAAGTACCAAGATATCGTCCAAATAAGGAAATACCAAAACCCTATTCTCTGATTACAGAAAGAAGGGCACCGAGAACCTTTGAAAAAAATTCTTGGAACTGAGGCTAGGCCAAACGGTAGAGCCACAAAACTGGTAATGCTTGTCTAAAAGAGAATCTCAGACACTAAAAGTGATCTGGATGAATCGGAATATGCAGATACACATCCTGTAAATCTATTGTAGACATATAATGCCCTTGCTAAACAAAAGGCAGGTTAGTCCTACAGTAACCATCTTGAATGTTGGTATCCTAACATAACGATTCAATAATGATAGATCCAGAACTGGTCTGAAGGAATTGACCTTCTTTGGTACAATGAAGAGATAAAATAAAACCCCAGCCCCTGTTCCAGAACTGGAACTGGCATAAATACTCCAGCCAACTCTAGATCTGAAACACATTTCAGAAATGCTGAGCCTTGCTGTGTTAACTGGGACACGGGAAAGAAAAGAATCTCTTAGCAGGAGGCCTTAACTTGAAGCCAATTCTGTACCTTTCTGAAACAATGTTTCTGAAACCAGAGATTAAGAACGGAATTGATCCAAATTTCTTTGAAGAAAACGTAATCTGCCCCATACCAGCTGAGCTGGAATAAGGGCCGCACCTTCATAGGTACTTAGGAGCTGGCTATAGGTTTCTATAAGGCTCGGATATATTCCAAACTGGAAATAGTTTCCAAACTGATACCGCTCCTGAGGATGAAGGATCAGGCTTTTGTTCCTTGTTGTGAGGAAAGGAACGGAATGAATAATTACCCTGGAAAGAAAGGGAAAGCAAAGTTGACTTAGAAGACATGTCAGCATTCCAAGTTTAATCCATAAAGCTTTTCTAGCTAAAATAGCTAGAGACATATACCTGACATCAACTCTAATGATATCAAAAGATGGTATCACCAACAAAATTATTAGCATGTTATAGAATAATAATAATGCTATAAAATTATGATCTGTTACTTGTTGCGCTAAAGCTTCTAACCAAAAAGTTGAAGCTGCAGCAACATCCGCTAAAAATATAGCAGGTCTAAGAAGATTACCTGAACATAAGTAAGCTTTTCTTAGAAAGGATTCAATTTTCCTATCTAAAGGATCCTTAAATGAAGTACTATCTGCCATAGGAATAGTAGTACATTAGCAGGAGTAGAGACAGCCCCATAACCTAAGGGATTTTTGTCCCAAAAAACTCTAATCTGTCAGATGGCACAGGATATAATTTGCTTAAACGTCTAGAAGGAGTAAATAAATTACCCAAATTATTCCATTCCCTGGAAATTACTTCAGAAATAGCATCAGGGAGATAAAACACTTCTGGAATAACTACAGGAGATTTAAAAACCTTATTTAAACGTTTACATTTAGTATCAAGAGGACCAGAATCCTCTATTTCTAATGCAAATAACACTTCTTTAAGTAAAGAACGAATAAATTCCATCTTGAACAAATACAAAGATTTATCAGCATCAACCTCTGAGACAGAAACCTCTGAACCAGAAGAACCATTATCAGTATCAGAATGATGATGTTCATTTAAAAATTCATCTGAAAAAAAGAGAAGTTTTAAAAGACTTTTATGTATACTAGAAGGAGAAATAACAGACATAGCCTTCTTAATGGATTTAAAATAAATAAAATCTCTTATGTTATCAGGAACACTCTGAAAATTAGATGTTGACGGAACAGCAACAGGTAATGTAACAGTACTAAAGGAAATTTTATCTGCATTAATAAGTTTGACATGACATGCAATACAAATAACAGCTGGAGAAACAGATACCAAAAGTTTATAGCAGACTTAGCTTGGTAGCTCCAGCACTGTGCAGTGATTTTCCTGTAGTAACTTCTGACTCAGTTGCAACGTGGAACATCTTGCAATATGTAAAAGAAAAAAACAACATATAAAGCAAAATTGATCAAATTCCTTACATGACAGTTTCAGGAATGGGAAAAAAATGCCAGTGAACAAGCTTCTAGCAACCAGAAGCAATAAATAATGAGACTTAAATAATGTGGAGACAAAAATGACGCCCATATTTTTTGGCGCCAAAAAAGACGCCCACATTATTTGGCGCCTAAATGCTTTTGGCGCCAAAAATGACGCCACATCCGGAACGCCGACATTTTTGGCGCAAAATAACGTCAAAGAATGACGCAACTTCCGGCGACACGTATGACGCCGGAAACGGAAATAGAATTTTTGCGCCAAAAAAAGTCCGCGCCAAGAATGACGCAATAAAATGAAGCATTTTCGGCCCCCGCGAGCCTAACAGCCCACAGGGAAAAAGTCAAATTTTAAGGTAAAATATGTTAAATTAAAATGCATTATCCCAAATATGAAACTGACGGTCTGAAAATAAGGAAAGTTGAACATTCTGAGTCAAGGCAAATAAATGTTTGAATACATATATTTAGAACTTTATAAACAAAGTGCCCAACCATAGCTAGGAGTGTCACAGAAAATAAGACTTACTTACCCCAGGACACTCATCTACATATAGCAGATAGCCAAACCAGTACTGAAACGAGAATCAGCAGAGGTAATGGTATATATAAGAGTATATCGTCGATCTGAAAAGGGAGGTAAGAGATGAATCTCTACGACCGATAACAGAGAACCTATGAAATAGACCCCTTAGAAGGAGATCACTGCATTCAAATAGGCAATACTCTCCTCACATCCCTCTGACATTCACTGCACGCTGAGAGGAAAACCGGGCTCCAACTTGCTGTGGAGCGCATATCAACGTAGAATCTAGCACAAACTTACTTCACCACCTCCATCGGAGGCAAAGTTTGTAAAACTGAATTGTGGGTGTGGTGAGGGGTGTATTTATAGGCATTTTAAGGTTTGGGAAACTTTGCCCCTCCTGGTAGGAATGTATATCCCATACGTCACTAGCTCATGGACTCTTGCTAATTACATGAAAGAAAGGAGGAATATTTGCATAGGAGAAATCATATGATACCGTGGTGACTGTAGTTAGAGAAATTAAATCATCAGACCTGATTAAAAAACCAGGGCGGGCCGTGGACCGGACACACCGTTGGAGAAAGTAATTTATCAGGTAAACATAAATTCTGTTTTCTCCAACATAGGTGTGTCCGGTCCACGGCGTCATCCTTACTTGTGGGAACCAATACCAAAGCTTTAGGACACGGATGATGGGAGGGAGCAAATCAGGTCACCTAGATGGAAGGCACCACGGTTTGCAAAACCTTTCTCCCAAAAATAGCCTCAGAAGAAGCAAAAGTATCAAATTTGTAAAATTTGGTAAAAGTGTGCAGTGAAGACCAAGTCGCTGCCTTATATATCTGATCAACAGAAGCCTCGTTCTTGAAGGCCCATGTGGAAGCCACAGCCCTAGTGGAATGAGCTGTGATTCTTTCAGGAGGCTGCCGTCCGGCAGTCTCATAAGCCAATCTGATGATGCTTTTAAGCCAAAAAGAGAGAGAGGTAGAAGTTGCTTTTTGACCTCTCCTTTTACCAGAATAAACAACAAACAAGGAAGATGTTTGTCTAAAATCCTTTGTAGCCTCTAAATAGAATTTTAGAGCACGAACTACATCCAAATTGTGCAACAAACGTTCCTTCTTTGAAACTGGATTCGGACACAAAGAAGGCACAACTATCTCCTGGTTAATATTTTTGTTAGAAACAACTTTCGGAAGAAAACCAGGCTTAGTACGCAAAACCACCTTATCTGCATGGAACACCAGATAAGGAGGAGAACACTGCAGAGCAGATAACTCTGAAACTCTTCTAGCAGAAGAAATTGCAACCAAAAACAAAACTTTCCAAGATAATAACTTAATATCTACGGAATGTAAGGGTTCAAACGGAACCCCTTGAAGAACTGAAAGAACTAAATTGAGACTCCAAGGAGGAGTCAAAGGTTTGTAAACAGGCTTGATTCTAACCAGGGCCTGAACAAAAACCTGAACATCTGGCACAGCCGCCAGCTTTTTGTGAAGTAAAACAGATAAAGCAGAAATCTGTCCCTTCAAAGAACTTGCAGATAATCCTTTCTCCAAACCCTCTTGTAGAAAGGATAGAATCTTAGGAATTTTTACCCTGTTCCATGGGAATCCTTTCGATTCGCACCAACAGATATATTTCTTCCATACTTTATGGTAAATTTTCCTAGTTACAGGCTTTCTAGCCTGAATAAGAGTATCAATGACAGAATCGGAGAACCCACGCTTTGATAAAATCAAGCGTTCAATCTCCAAGCAGTCAGTTGGAGTGATGCCAGATTCGGATGTTCGAACGGACCTTGAACAAGAAGGTCCCGTCTCAAAGGTAGCTTCCATGGTGGAGCCGATGACATATTCACCAGGTCTGCATACCAAGTTCTGCGTGGCCACGCAGGAGCTATCAAGATCACCGAAGCCCTCTCTTGATTGATCCTGGCTACCAGCCTGGGAATGAGAGGAAACGGTGGGAACACATAAGCTAGGTTGAAGGTCCAGGGCGCTACTAGTGCATCTACTAGAGTCACCTTGGGATCCCTGGATCTGGACCCGTAGCAAGGAACCTTGAAGTTCTGACGAGACGCCATCAGATCCATGTCTGGAATGCCCCATAATTGAGTTATTTGGGCAAAGATTTCCGGATGGAGTTCCCACTCCCCCGGATGAAATGTCTGACGACTCAGAAAATCCGCTTCCCAATTTTCCACTCCTGGGATGTGGATTGCAGACAAGTGGCAGGAGTGAAGCTCCGCCCATTGAATTACTTTGGTCACTTCTTCCATCGCCAGGGAACTCCTTGTTCCCCCCTGATGGTTGATATATGCAACAGTCGTCATGTTGTCTGATTGAAACCTTATGAATTTGGCCTTTGCTAGTTGAGGCCAAGCCTTGAGAGCATTGAATATCGCTCTCAGTTCCAGAATGTTTATCGGGAGAAGAGATTCTTCCCGAGACCATAGACCCTGAGCCTTCAGGTGTTTCCAGACCGCGCCCCAGCCCACCAGGCTGGCGTCGGTCGATACAATGACCCACTCTGGTCTTCTGAAGCTCATCCCTTGGGACAGGTTGTCCAGGGTGAGCCACCAACGGAGTGAATCTCTGGTCCTCTGATCTACTTGGATCGTCAGGGACAAATCTGTATAATCCCCATTCCACTGTCTGAGCATGCACAGTTGTAATGGTCGTAGATGAATTCGTGCAAAAGGAACTATGTCCATTGCCGCAACCATCAAACCTATTACTTCCATGCACTGCGCTATGGAAGGAAGAAGAACAGAATGAAGTACTTGACAAGAGCTTAAAAGTTTTGATTTTCTGGCTTCTGTCAGAAAAATCTTCATTTCCAAGGAGTCTATTATTGTTCCCAAGAAGGGAACTCTTGTTGACGGAAATAGAGAACTTTTTTCTACGTTCACTTTCCACCCGTGAGATCTGAGAAAGGCTAGGACAATGTCCGTATGAGCCTTTGCTTGTGGTAGAGACGACGCTTGAATCAGTATGTCGTCCAAGTAGGGTACTACTGCAATGCCCCTTGGCCTTAGCACCGCTAGAAGAAACCCTAGTACCTTTGTGAAAATTCTTGGAGCAGTGGCTAGTCCGAATGGAAGTGCCACAAACTGGTAATGCTTGTCCAGAAAGGCGAATCTTAGGAACCGATGATGTTCCTTGTGGATAGGAATATGTAGATACGCATCCTTTAAATCCACCGTGGTCATGAATTGACCTTCCTGGATGGTAGGAAGAATTGTCCGAATGGTTTCCATCTTGAACGATGGGACCTTGAGAAATTTGTTTAGGATCTTGAGATCCAAAATTGGCCTGAATGTTCCCTCTTTTTTGGGAACTATGAACAGATTGGAGTAAAACCCCATCCCTTGTTCTCCTAATGGAACAGGATGAATCACTCCCATTTTTAACAGGTCTTCTACACAATGTAAGAATGCCTGTCTTTTTATTTGGTCTGAAGACAATTGAGACCTGTGGAACCTTCCCCTTGGGGGTAGTTCCTTGAATTCCAGGAGATAACTTGAGAAACTATTTCTAGCGCCCAAGGATCCTGAACATCTCTTGCCCAAGCCTGAGCGAAGAGAGAGAGTCTGCCCCCCACCAGATCCGGTCCAGGATCGGGGGCCAGCATCTCATGCTGTCTTGGTAGCGGTAGCGGGCTTCTTGGCCTGCTTACCTTTGTTCCAGCCTTGCATCGGTCTCCAGGCTGGCTTGGTTTGAGAAGAATTACCCTCTTGCTTAGAGGATGTAGAATTTGAGGCCGGTCCGTTTCTGCGAAAGGGACGAAAATTTGTTTTATTTTTAGCCTTAAAAGACATATCCTGAGGAAGGGCGTGGCCCTTTCCCCCAGTGATGTCTGAAATAATCTCTTTCAAGTCAGGGCCAAACAGCGTTTTCCCCTTGAAAGGGATGTTAAGCAATCTGTTCTTGGAGGACACATCCGCTGACCAAGACTTCAGCCAAAGCGCTCTGCGCGCCACAATAGCAAAGCCTGAATTTTTCGCCGCTAATCTAGCTAATTGCAAAGTGGCGTCTAAGGTAAAAGAGTTAGCCAACTTAAGTGCTTGAACTCTGTCCATAACCTCCTCATAAGAGGATGCTTGACTGAGCGACTTTTCTAGTTCCTCGAACCAGAAACACGCTGCTGTAGTGACAGGAACAATGCATGAAATTGGTTGTAGAAGGTAACCTTGCTGAACAAACATCTTTTTAAGCAAACCCTCTAATTTTTTATCTATAGGATCTTTGAAAGCACAACTATCTTCTATAGGGATAGTGGTGCGTTTGTTTAGAGTAGAAACCGCCCCCTCGACCTTGGGGACTGTCTGCCATAAGTCCTTCCTGGGGTCGACCATAGGAAATAATTTCTTAAATATAGGGGGAGGGACAAAAGGTATGCCGGGCCTTTCCCATTCTTTTGCTTATAAAGTAATCGTTTTGGCCCAGAAAAATGTCTACCAGTCTTTAAAGCCCTTGTGAAGCCCTTTTATTCTTATATTGAAAATTAAGAAAATGGCTTACCGGATCCCATAGGGAAAATGACAGCTTCCAGCATTACCAAGTCTTGTTAGAAATGTGTCATACCTCAAGCAGCCAAAGTCTGCTCACTGTTTCCCCCAACTGAAGTTAATTCCTCTCAACAGTCCTGTGTGGAAACAGCCATCGATTTTAGTAACGGTTGCTAAAAACAGAATTTATGTTTACCTGATAAATTACTTTCTCCAACGGTGTGTCCGGTCCACGGCGTCATCCTTACTTGTGGGATATTCTCTTCCCCAACAGGAAATGGCAAAGAGCCCAGCAAAGCTGGTCACATGATCCCTCCTAGGCTCCGCCTACCCCAGTCATTCGACCGACGTTAAGGAGGAATATTTGCATAGGAGAAACCATATGGTACCGTGGTGACTGTAGTTAAAGAAAATAAATTATCAGACCTGATTAAAAAAACCAGGGCGGGCCGTGGACCGGACACACCGTTGGAGAAAGTAATTTATCAGGTAAACATAAATTCTGTTTTCTCCAACATAGGTGTGTCCGGTCCACGGCGTCATCCTTACTTGTGGGAACCAATACCAAAGCTTTAGGACACGGATGAAGGGAGGGAGCAAATCAGGTCACCTAAATGGAAGGCACCACGGCTTGCAAAACCTTTCTCCCAAAAATAGCCTCAGAAGAAGCAAAAGTATCAAACTTGTAAAATTTGGTAAAAGTGTGCAGTGAAGACCAAGTCGCTGCCCTACATATCTGATCAACAGAAGCCTCGTTCTTGAAGGCCCATGTGGAAGCCACAGCCCTAGTGGAATGAGCCGTGATTCTTTCGGGAGGCTGCCGTCCGGCAGTCTCGTAAGCCAATCTGATGATGCTTTTAATCCAAAAAGAGAGAGAGGTAGAAGTTGCTTTTTGACCTCTCCTTTTACCGGAATAAACAACAAACAAGGAAGATGTTTGTCTAAAATCCTTTGTAGCATCTAAATAGAATTTTAGAGCGCGAACAACATCCAAATTGTGCAACAAACGTTCCTTCTTTGAAACTGGTTTCGGACACAGAGAAGGTACGATAATCTCCTGGTTAATGTTTTCGTTAGAAACAACTTTTGGAAGAAAACCAGGTTTAGTACGTAAAACCACCTTATCTGCATGGAACACCAGATAAGGAGGAGAACACTGCAGAGCAGATAATTCTGAAACTCTTCTAGCAGAAGAAATTGCAACTAAAAACAAAACTTTCCAAGATAATAACTTAATATCAACGGAATGCAAGGGTTCAAACGGAACCCCCTGAAGAACTGAAAGAACTAAATTGAGACTCCAAGGAGGAGTCAAAGGTTTGTAAACAGGCTTAATTCTAACCAGAGCCTGAACAAAGGCTTGAACATCTGGCACAGCGGCCAGCTTTTTGTGAAGTAACACAGACAAGGCAGAAATCTGTCCCTTCAGGGAACTTGCAGATAATCCTTTTTCCAATCCTTCTTGAAGGAAGGATAGAATCCTAGGAATCTTAACCTTGTCCCAAGGGAATCCTTTAGATTCACACCAACAGATATATTTTTTCCAAATTTTGTGGTAAATCTTTCTAGTTACAGGCTTTCTGGCCTGAACAAGAGTATCGATAACAGAATCTGAGAATCCTCGCTTCGATAAGATCAAGCGTTCAATCTCCAAGCAGTAAGCTGGAGTGAAACCAGATTCGGATGTTCGCACGGACCCTGAACAAGAAGGTCTCGTCTCAAAGGTAGCTTCCAAGGAGGAGCCGATGACATATTTACCAGATCTGCGTACCAAGTCCTGCGTGGCCACGCAGGAGCTATCAAGATCACCGACGCCCTCTCCTGATTGATCCTGGCTACCAGCCTGGGGATGAGAGGAAACGGCGGGAACACATAAGCTAGTTTGAAGGTCCAAGGTGCTACTAGTGCATCCACTAGAGCCGCCTTGGGATCCCTGGAACTGGACCCGTAGCAAGGAACTTTGAAGTTCTGACGAGAGGCCATCAGATCCATGTCTGGAATGCCCCACAGCTGAGTGACTTGGGCAAAGATTTCCGGATGGAGTTCCCACTCCCCCGGATGCAATGTCTGACGACTCAGAAAATCCGCTTCCCAATTTTCCACTCCTGGGATGTGGATAGCAGACAGGTGGCAGGAGTGAGACTCCGCCCATAGAATGATTTTGGTCACTTCTTCCATCGCCAGGGAACTCCTTGTTCCCCCCTGATGGTTGATGTACGCAACAGTTGTCATGTTGTCTGATTGAAACCGTATGAACTTGGCCCTCGCTAGCTGAGGCCAAGCCTTGAGAGCATTGAATATCGCTCTCAGTTCCAGAATATTTATCGGTAGAAGAGATTCTTCCCGAGACCAAAGACCCTGAGCTTTCAGGGATCCCCAGACCGCGCCCCAGCCCATCAGACTGGCGTCGGTCGTGACAATGACCCACTCTGGTCTGCGGAATGTCATCCCTCGTGACAGGTTGTCCAGGGACAGCCACCAACGGAGTGAGTCTCTGGTCCTCTGATTTACTTGTATCTTCGGAGACAAGTCTGTATAGTCCCCATTCCACTGACTGAGCATGCACAGTTGTAATGGTCTTAGATGAATGCGTGCAAAAGGAACTATGTCCATTGCCGCTACCATCAACCCGATCACTTCCATGCACTGAGCTATGGAAGGAAGAGGAACGGAATGGAGTATCCGACAAGAGTCTAGAAGTTTTGTTTTTCTGGCCTCTGTCAGAAAAATCCTCATTTCTAAGGAGTCTATTATTGTTCCCAAGAAGGGAACCCTTGTTGACGGAGATAGAGAACTCTTTTCCACGTTCACTTTCCATCCGTGAGATCTGAGAAAGGCCAGGACAATGTCCGTGTGAGCCTTTGCTTGAGGAAGGGACGACGCTTGAATCAAAATGTCGTCCAAGTAAGGTACTACAGCAATGCCCCTTGGTCTTAGCACAGCTAGAAGGGACCCTAGTACCTTTGTGAAAATCCTTGGAGCAGTGGCTAATCCGAAAGGAAGCGCCACGAACTGGTAATGTTTGTCCAGGAATGCGAACCTCAGGAACCGATGATGTTCCTTGTGGATAGGAATATGTAGATACGCATCCTTTAAATCCACCGTGGTCATGAATTGACCTTCCTGGATGGAAGGAAGAATAGTTCGAATGGTTTCCATCTTGAACGATGGAACCTTGAGAAACTTGTTTAAGATCTTGAGATCTAAGCTTGGTCTGAACGTTCCCTCTTTTTTGGGAACTATAAACAGATTGGAGTAGAACCCCATCCCTTGTTCTCTTAATGGAACGGGATGAATCACTCCCATTTTTAACAGGTCTTCTACACAATGTAAGAATGCCTGTCTTTTTATGTGGTCTGAAGACAACTGAGACCTGTGGAACCTCCCCCTTGGGTGAAGTCCCTTGAATTCCAGAAGATAACCTTGGGAGACTATTTCTAGCGCCCAAGGATCCAGAACATCTCTTGCCCAAGCCTGAGCGAAGAGAGAGAGTCTGCCCCCCACCAGATCCGGTCCCGGATCGGGGGCCAACATTTCATGCTGTCTTGGTAGCAGTGGCAGGTTTCTTGGCCTGCTTTCCCTTGTTCCAGCCTTGCATTGGTCTCCAAGCTGGCTTGGCTTGAGAAGTATTACCCTCTTGCTTAGAGGACGTAGCACTTTGGGCTGGTCCATTTCTACGAAAGGGACGAAAATTAGGTTTATTTTTTGCCTTGAAAGGCCGATCCTGAGGAAGGGCGTGGCCCTTACCCCCAGTGATATCCGAGATAATCTCTTTCAAGTCAGGGCCAAACAACATTCCTTTCAAGGGGAAAACGCTAAGTAGCTTGTTCTTGGAAGACGCATCAGCCGACCAAGATTTCAACCAAAGCGCTCTGCGTGCCACAATAGCAAACCCAGAATTCTTAGCCGCTAACCTAGCCAATTGCAAAGTGGCGTCTAGGGTGAAAGAATTAGCCAATTTGAGAGCATTGATTCTGTCCCTAATCTCCTCATAAGGAGGAGAATCACTGTCGACCGCCTTTATCAGCTCATCGAACCAGAAACATGCGGCTGTAGCGACAGGGACAATGCATGAAATTGGTTGTAGAAGGTAACCCTGCTGAACAAACATCTTTTTAAGCAAACCTTCTAATTTTTTATCCATAGGATCTTTGAAAGCACAACTATCCTCTATGGGTATAGTGGTGCGTTTGTTTAAAGTGGAAACCGCTCCCTCGACCTTGGGGACTGTCTGCCATAAGTCCTTTCTGGGGTCGACCATAGGAAACAATTTTTTAAATATGGGGGGAGGGACGAAAGGAATACCGGGCCTTTCCCATTCTTTATTAACAATGTCCGCCACCCGCTTGGGTATAGGAAAAGCTTCTGGGAGCCCCGGCACCTCTAGGAACTTGTCCATTTTACATAGTTTCTCTGGGATGACCAACTTGTCACAATCATCCCGAGTGGATAATACCTCCTTAAGCAGAATGCGGAGATGTTCCAACTTAAATTTAAATGCAATCACATCAGGTTCAGCTTGTTGAGAAATGTTCCCTGAATCAGTAATTTCTCCCTCAGACAAAACCTCCCTGGCCCCATCAGACTGAGTTAGGGGCCCTTCAGAAATATTAATATCAGCGTCGTCATGCTCTTCAGTATCTAAAACAGAGCAGTCGCGCTTACGCTGATAAGTGTTCATTTTGGCTAAAATGTTTTTGACAGAATTATCCATTACAGCCGTTAATTGTTGCATAGTAAGGAGTATTGGCGCGCTAGATGTACTAGGGGCCTCCTGAGTGGGCAAGACTCGTGTAGACGAAGGAGGGAATGATGCAGTACCATGCTTACTCCCCTCACTTGAGGAATCATCTTGGGCATCATTGTCATTGTCACATAAATCACATTTATTTAAATGAATAGGAATTCTGGCTTCCCCACATTCAGAACACAGTCTATCTGGTAGTTCAGACATGTTAAACAGGCATAAACTTGATAACAAGTACAAAAAACGTTTTAAAATAAAACCGTTACTGTCACTTTAAATTTTAAACTGAACACACTTTATTACTGCAAATGCGAAAAAACATGAAGGAATTGTTCAAAATTTACTAAATTTTCACCACAGTGTCTTAAAGCCTTAAAAGTATTGCACACCAAATTTGGCTTTAACCCTTAAAATAACGGAACCGGAGCCGTTTTGAACATTAACCCCTTTACAGTCCCTGGTATCTGCTTTGCTGAGACCCAACCAAGCCCCAAGGGGAATACGATACCAAATGACGCCTTCAGAAAGTCTTTTCTAAGTATCAGAGCTCCTCTCACATGCGACTGCATGCCATGCCTCTCAAAAACAAGTGCGCAACACCGGCGCGAAAATGAGACTCTGCCTATGCTTTGGGAAAGCCCCTAAAGAATAAGGTGTCTAAAACAGTGCCTGCCGATATTATTATATCAAAATACCCAGATAAAATGATTCCTCAAGGCTAAATATGTGTTAATAATCAATCGATTTAGCCCAAAAAAAGTCTACAGTCTTAATAAGCCCTTTTTGAAGCCCTTATTTACAATCGTAATAAACATGGCTTACCGGATCCCAGAGGGAAAATGACAGCTTCCAGCATTACATCGTCTTGTTAGAATGTGTCATACCTCAAGCAGCAAGAGACTGCTCACTGTTCCCCCAACTGAAGTTAATTGCTCTCAACAGTCCTGTGTGGAACAGCCATGGATTTTAGTGACGGTTGCTAAAATCATTTTCCTCATACAAACAGAAATCTTCATCTCTTTTCTGTTTCTGAGTAAATAGTACATACCAGCACTATTTCAAAATAACAAACTCTTGATTGAATAATAAAAACTACAGTTAAACACTAAAAAACTCTAAGCCATCTCCTCGGAGATGTTGCCTGTACAACGGCAAAGAGAATGACTGGGGTAGGCGGAGCCTAGGAGGGATCATGTGACCAGCTTTGCTGGGCTCTTTGCCATTTCCTGTTGGGGAAGAGAATATCCCACAAGTAAGGATGACGCCGTGGACCGGACACACCTATGTTGGAGAAATTGCAACTAAAAACAAAACTTTCCAAGATAATAACTTAATATCAACGGAATGTAAGGGTTCAAACGGAACCCCCTGAAGAACTGAAAGAACTAAGTTGAGACTCCAAGGAGGAGTCAAAGGTTTGTAAACAGGCTTAATTCTAACCAGAGCCTGAACAAAGGCTTGAACATCTGGCACAGCTGCCAGCTTTTTGTGAAGTAACACAGACAAGGCAGAAATCTGTCCCTTCAGGGAACTAGCAGATAATCCTTTTTCCAATCCTTCTTGAAGGAAGGATAGAATCTTAGGAATCTTAACCTTGTCCCAAGGGAATCCTTTAGATTCACACCAACAGATATATTTTTTCCAAATTTTGTGGTAAATCTTTCTAGTTACAGGCTTTCTGGCCTGAACAAGAGTATCGATAACAGAATCTGAGAACCCTCGCTTCGATAAGATCAAGCGTTCAATCTCCAAGCAGTCAGCTGGAGTGAAACCAGATTCGGATGTTCGAACGGACCCTGAACCAGAAGGTCTCGTCTCAAAGGTAGCTTCCAAGGTGGAGCCGATGACATATTCACCAGATCTGCATACCAAGTCCTGCGTGGCCACGCAGGAGCTATCAAGATCACCGACGCCCTCTCCTGATTGATCCTGGCTACCAGACTGGGGATGAGAGGAAACGGCGGGAACACATAAGCTAGTTTGAAGGTCCAAGGTGCTACTAGAGCATCCACTAGAGCCGCCTTGGGATCCCTGGATCTGGATCCGTAGCAAGGAACTTTGAAGTTCTGACGAGAGGCCATCAGATCCATGTCTGGAATGCCCCACAGCTGAGTGACTTGGGCAAAGATTTCCGGATGGAGTTCCCACTCCCCCGGATGCAATGTCTGACGACTCAGAAAATCCGCTTCCCAATTTTCCACTCCTGGGATGTGGATAGCAGACAGGTGGCAGGAGTGAGACTCCGCCCATAGAATGATTTTGGTCACTTCTTCCATCGCTAGGGAACTCCTTGTTCCCCCCTGATGGTTGATGTACGCAACAGTTGTCATGTTGTCTGATTGAAACCGTATGAACTTGGCCCTCGCTAGCTGAGGCCAAGCCTTGAGAGCATTGAATATCGCTCTCAGTTCCAGAATATTTATCGGTAGAAGAGATTCTTCCCGAGACCAAAGACCCTGAGCTTTCAGGGATCCCCAGACCGCGCCCCAGCCCATCAGACTGGCGTCGGTCGTGACGATGACCCACTCCGGTCTGCGGAATGTCATCCCTTGTGACAGGTTGTCCAGGGACAGCCACCAACGGAGTGAGTCTCTGGTCCTCTGATTTACTTGTATCTTCGGAGACAAGTCTGTATAGTCCCCATTCCACTGACTGAGCATGCACAGTTGTAATGGTCTTAGATGAATCCGCGCAAAAGGAACTATGTCCATTGCCGCTACCATCAAACCGATCACTTCCATGCACTGCGCTATGGAAGGAAGAGGAACGGAATGAAGTATCCGACAAGAGTCTAGAAGTTTTGTTTTTCTGGCCTCTGTCAGAAAAATCCTCATTTCTAAGGAGTCTATTATTGTTCCCAAGAAGGGAACCCTTGTTGACGGAGATAGAGAACTCTTTTCCACGTTCACTTTCCATCCGTGAGATCTGAGAAAGGCCAGGACAATGTCCGTGTGAGCCTTTGCTTGAGGAAGGGACGACGCTTGAATCAGAATGTCGTCCAAGTAAGGTACTACAGCAATGCCCCTTGGTCTTAGCACAGCTAGAAGGGACCCTAGTACCTTTGTGAAAATCCTTGGAGCAGTGGCTAATCCGAAAGGAAGCGCCACGAACTGGTAATGCTTGTCCAGGAATGCGAACCTTAGGAACCGATGATGTTCCTTGTGGATAGGAATATGTAGATACGCATCCTTTAAATCCACTGTGGTCATGAATTGACCTTCCTGGATGGAAGGAAGAATAGTTCGAATGGTTTCCATCTTGAACGATGGAACCTTGAGAAACTTGTTTAAGATCTTGAGATCTAAGATTGGTCTGAACGTTCCCTCTTTTTTGGGAACTATGAACAGATTGGAGTAGAACCCCATCCCTTGTTCTCTTAATGGAACAGGATGAATCACTCCCATTTTTAACAGGTCTTCTACACAATGTAAGAATGCCTGTCTTTTTATGTGGTCTGAAGACAACTGAGACCTGTGGAACCTCCCCCTTGGGGGAAGCCCCTTGAATTCCAGAAGATAACCTTGGGAGACTATTTCTAGCGCCCAAGGATCCAGAACATCTCTTGCCCAAGCCTGAGCGAAGAGAGAGAGTCTGCCCCCCACCAGATCCGGTCCCGGATCGGGGGCCAACATTTCATGCTGTCTTGGTAGCAGTGGCAGGTTTCTTGGCCTGCTTTCCCTTGTTCCAGCCTTGCATTGGTCTCCAAGCTGGCTTGGCTTGAGAAGTATTACCCTCTTGCTTAGAGGACGTAGCACTTTGGGCTGGTCCATTTCTACGAAAGGGACGAAAATTAGGTTTATTTTTTGCCTTGAAAGGCCGATCCTGAGGAAGGGCGTGGCCCTTACCCCCAGTGATATCAGAGATAATCTCTTTCAAGTCAGGGCCAAACAGCGTTTTCCCCTTGAAAGGAATGTTAAGTAGCTTGTTCTTGGAAGACGCATCAGCTGACCAAGATTTCAACCAAAGCGCTCTGCGCGCCACAATAGCAAACCCAGAATTCTTAGCCGCTAACCTAGCCAATTGCAAAGTGGCGTCTAGGGTGAAAGAATTAGCCAATTTGAGAGCATTGATTCTGTCCATAATCTCCTCATAAGGAGGAGAATCACTATCGACCGCCTTTATCAGCTCATCGAACCAGAAACATGCGGCTGTAGCTACAGGGACAATGCATGAAATTGGTTGTAGAAGGTAACCCTGCTGAACAAACATCTTTTTAAGTAAACCTTCTAATTTTTTATCCATAGGATCTTTGAAAGCACAACTATCCTCTATGGGTATAGTGGTGCGTTTGTTTAGAGTGGAAACCGCTCCCCTCGACCTTGGGGACTGTCTGCCATAAGTCCTTTCTGGGGTCGACCATAGGAAACAATTTTTTAAATATGGGGGGAGGGACGAAAGGAATACCGGGCCTTTCCCATTCTTTATTAACAATGTCCGCCACCCGCTTGGGTATAGGAAAAGCTTCTGGGAGCCCCGGGACCTCTAGGAACTTGTCCATTTTACATAGTTTCTCTGGGATGACCAACTTGTCACAATCATCCAGAGTGGATAATACCTCCTTAAGCAGAATGCGGAGATGTTCCAACTTAAATTTAAACGTAATCACATCAGGTTCAGCTTGTTGAGAAATGTTCCCTGAATCAGTAATTTCTCCCTCAGACAAAACCTCCCTGGCCCCATCAGACTGGTGTAGGGGCCCTTCAGAACCATTATTATCAGCGTCGTCATGCTCTTCAGTATTCTAAAACAGAGCAGTCGCGCTTACGCTGATAAGTGTTCATTTTGGCTAAAATGTTTTTGACAGAATTATCCATTACAGCCGTTAATTGTTGCATAGTAAGGAGTATTGGCGCGCTAGATGTACTAGGGGCCTCCTGAGTGGGCAAGACTCGTGTAGACGAAGGAGGGAATGATGCAGTACCATGCTTACTCCCCTCACTTGAGGAATCATCTTGGGCATCATTGTCATTGTCACATAAATCACATTTATTTAAATGAATAGGAATTCTGGCTTCCCCACATTCAGAACACAGTCTATCTGGTAGTTCAGACATGTTAAACAGGCATAAACTTGATAACAAAGTACAAAAAACGTTTTAAAATAAAACCGTTACTGTCACTTTAAATTTTAAACTGAACACACTTTATTACTGCAATTGCGAAAAAACATGAAGGAATTGTTCAAAATTCACCAAATTTTCACCACAGTGTCTTAAAGCCTTAAAAGTATTGCACACCAAATTTGGAAGCTTTAACCCTTAAAATAACGGAACCGGAGCCGTTTTTAACTTTAACCCCTTTACAGTCCCTGGTATCTGCTTTGCTGAGACCCAACCAAGCCCAAAGGGGAATACGATACCAAATGACGCCTTCAGAAAGTCTTTTCTAAGTATCAGAGCTCCTCTCACATGCGACTGCATGTCATGCCTCTCAAAAACAAGTGCGCAACACCGGCGCGAAAATGAGGCTCTGCCTATGATTTGGGAAAGCCCCTAAAGAATAAGGTGTCTAAAACAGTGCCTGCCGATATTATTATATCAAAATACCCAGAATAAATGATTCCTCAAGGCTAAATATGTGTTAATAATGAATCGATTTAGCCCAGAAAAAGTCTACAGTCTTAATAAGCCCTTGTGAAGCCCTTATTTACGATCTTAATAAATATGGCTTACCGGATCCCATAGGGAAAATGACAGCTTCCAGCATTACATCGTCTTGTTAGAATGTGTCATACCTCAAGCAGCAAGAAACTGCTCACTGTTCCCCCAACTGAAGTTAATTGCTCTCAACAGTCCTGTGTGGAACAGCCATGGATTTTAGTGACGGTTGCTAAAATCATTTTCCTCATACAAACAGAAATCTTCATCTCTTTTCTGTTTCTGAGTAAATAGTACATACCAGCACTATTTCAAAATAACAAACTCTTGATTGAATAATAAAAACTACAGTTAAACACTAAAAAACTCTAAGCCATCTCCGTGGAGATGTTGCCTGTACAACGGCAAAGAGAATGACTGGGGTAGGCGGAGCCTAGGAGGGATCATGTGACCAGCTTTGCTGGGCTCTTTGCCATTTCCTGTTGGGGAAGAGAATATCCCACAAGTAAGGATGACGCCGTGGACCGGACACACCTATGTTGGAGAAATCATTTTCCTCTTACAAACAGAAATCTTCATCTCTTTTCTGTTTCAGAGTAAATAGTACATACCAGCACTATTTTAAAATAACAAACTCTTGATCGAAGAATAAAAACTACATTTAAACACCAAAAAACTCTGAGCCATCTCCGTGGAGATGTTGCCTGTGCAACGGCAAAGAGAATGACTGGGGAAGGCGGAGCCTAGGAGGGATCATGTGACCAGCTTTGCTGGGCTCTTTGCCATTTCCTGTTGGGGAAGAGAATATCCCACAAGTAAGGATGACGCCGTGGACCGGACACACCTATGTTGGAGAAATAAGCTAATGAAGCTCACAAGAAGAAAAAACAATTCAGAAACTCTTCTGGCAGAAGATCCAAAACAGAAGCTAAATGTCCCAAGCATGCATAGGTTCGATAGGAGAAACCAGTACACCTGGTAAAAAAAATTGGTTTAATCAGGGTATATGTTGACTAAGTCTGCACAAAGCCTTGATGTCAAGAATCTTAACAATTTTCCGCTTGTGTGAAACAGAAAAAGCTGAAACATAACTCTTTAAAGGGTTAGCAGCTAAGCCTTTATCTGAACTTTATTGCATGATAGAATTATTGGAATTTTAAAAGAATTCCAACTAAAATCCTGTCATAACTGTGTGTGTCTAAAAGAGTGATTTCTGTCCGTGCTACAGTTACGTGTAGGAGATCAATTAGGTCTTAATTGCAGTAGCCTATATTAGCTCTGTGTTTATAGCATGTGGTTGCTTTTGTATTGAGTTACTGAACCTCTTCTTCTGGCAATTACTTATTGGCTATAATGGTTTGAATTCTGCTCTCCCTGACTATGCTTTTGCATTAGCCCCTTGTTTGTGATTGACTTGGTATTCAACTTTGACTTGTTTGTTAAATGGCTTGTTTGTGAAATCTGCATTTTTAAAATGATTTTTTCAGTTTCTCCCTGGAAGGCTTAGACCTGGACGATCTAACTTTACCTAAACCCTTGATACCTCCGCTATCAGAAGATCTGCATAAAGTATTTTATGCAAGCTGCATTTGTCTGCATGGCAAGAATAATCTTATAAAAAAGTAAGTCTTTCTTTGATATTCAAATTTATAAACTTACATTACTTTCTAGTACTGAGCTGTTTGTTTTGTAGGGGATGATTAACGTACTAGAGAGAGTTCAGCTACTAAGTTTAGTTTCATGATCTCTTACCCCTGGCCTCCGTTAAAACACTGTGTTGTTAACATTCAGTGCATCAGTAAGGGCTTTTGGTGAGCTGAGCCCCTCAACCATTGATTCCAGTTTGTTACATTCAAAACAGCAGCAGTCCACCTGACACTGACACGTGTTCAGACAGCAAGGCAGTTTGCGGTTTGTTACATAATACAAAAGCCGTAAAATGGAATGAGCAGAGATGACAGACTATTAAAGGGACAGTCTAGTCAAAATTAAACTTTCATGATTCAGATAAGGCATTCAATTTTAAACAACTTTCTAATTTACTTTAATCAAATTATCTTTGTTCTCTTGGTATTCTTTGTTGAAAACTAAACCTAGGTAGACTTGTATGCTAATTTATAACACCTATATGCTGCCTCTTATGTCAGTGCATTTTGAAAGTTTTTCACAGCTACTCTGCACCGATTGGGTAAAATGCAAGTTTGTCAAAAGAACTGAAATAAGGGGCAGTCTTCAGAGGCTTAGATACAAGATAACCACAGAGGTAAAAAGTATAATATAACTGTGTTGGAAATGGATAAATGGGGTATGGGTAATAAAGGGATTACCTTTTTAAACAATAACATTTCTGGGAGTAGCCTGTCTCTTTAAACCCCTTGCTGTGCAAATGGCTTCTCATGATAAGTCTGGGCAAAATGTTCCAGTATTTTAATTTCAATACTGATGCGTCTTTGCAAGCAACACCTCCTTTTCCTCACTTCCTGTTGGGAGTGGAGCTATCACACGGGCTGTGATTCTCTGCAGCGGGTGCTTGAAGCAGGTGCTACGCTTCCATCTTCCCCCCCCCCCCGACATTTGCCCCGAGGCCCACGCTACTCAAGGGATTGTTTGGGCGTTAAAGCTGATAACAACTTACTGCTGTGGAAGTCACTGAACTACGGTGTATACTGCAAAATTGCAGAAAGGAACAGTCTGGAGCGGTGGATAGAGAGAATCTGGATTGTGGTGAGCTGTTCTGCTGATGCCAGAATCCTTGGTCAGCCTGGGTATATGGAAAGGAGTCGCTAGTGAGCTAAATCGCATTACCCGCTTGTAGACAGGGGCAGGTGGTACTCTGAGGGATCAGGGCGTCTCTCCCCCCGTCTCGTGGGCTTAAAAATAGCACATCAGACCGGCACCCCACGCTTTTGAGAGGTATTAGTCACTACAGAAGAACCGGTGGGGCATCCATGTCTGCTGTAATTCTTTCCATTCTCTCCACCTGAGTGCCCCAGGAGCGAGGAAGAGTTTTTGAAACCTGGTCGGAGCCACACTTTCTGCTCTGGAATCGCTAGTATTCACAGTTGTTTTGTTTGTATATATATATAGATATAGATATAAGCCGAGACCCCAAATTTTACCCAAAAAAACTGGAAAAGATATTGACTTGAGTATAAGCCGAGGCTGGGAAATGCAGAAGCTCACGGTAAATTTCAAAAATAAAAATACAGGTAGATAAAAATAAAATTGCTTTAATTGAGGCATGTGGAAAAGAGGGTCAACAAAAACAATATATTATCAGTATATTCAACAAAAACAATATATAACATTAAAGTATTAACAATAACTTTAAATGTACAAAAACCTTAACGCATCAAAATCCTTCAAAACTGTATTCCTCCTCCTCATCTGTATGTCCAAACAGAGCTTCAGCAGGCTCCTTACCTCTATCGCGTTTAAGCTGTACTGCGCCTTCTGTGAATGGCGATCCCGGAAGCACCGAAGCCTCGGCTGCGCGCAAGTCCTCGGTAATTTTTTTTTTTTTTTTGTTCACTGGAGTACAAGCTGAAGTGGATTTTTCAGCCCAAAAAGTGGGCTGAAAGATTTGGCGCATATATATATATATATATATATATATATATATATATATATATATATATAGATATATATATATATATATATATATATATATATATATATACACACACATAATTGTGTGGATCATAAACATTCACTCAGCATGACTCTCAGCCTTTGAAATAATAAAATCGGCATTGTAAAGATCTTATGCCTCCTAATGACTAGGATA
>NW_026512602.1:0-15000 GCF_027579735.1 Bombina bombina | reverse complement strand
TTCATCAGGCTATATGACCTCTGGAACCCCTGAATTTGCCAAAAACTTCCTTTAGAAGAAAATTCCTAAAACTAAACTCTGGTTCCTCCGCAGCTGGAGGTATAGAGGCAGCAGACTCCGACCCAGAAATTTCATACTCTGAAGTCTCAGAAAGAACTTCATCCTCGGATAACCCTATCAGTTAAATCCAAAAATGATTTGATGTACTACAGGAAGGAGTGCAATATGTAACGTTTCGCTTGCGCTTAGCAGGGCGAGGTAAAGCATTAAGGCCGTAGACACCTCCGTCTGAACTGCACAGTAACGTCTGGAGAAAAAAGGTTCCCTCCAGATGGAGGATCCGCAATGCTACGGGAAAACTGCATGTGTATAGAGATAACAATGTAGGGTATGCAACTCACTGGATGACTCTGTGGTATCAAACATGTTTGATATTATCACATTATCAAGTCATATAGAACATAATTGAGAGGGGGAACTAGGACCTCCTCACCATATAAACAGGAATTATTCTTTAGGAATAGAGGGAGTGCCCTCAATAGTAACAGAATCCTCCATCGCTAGTGCAATAACCGGAGAACTAGAGAAAAAAACATCTCTTATTTAAAAAAAAGGCACTCACCACCTCCTATGACCCCGACAGTACAGAGATTTATGACTCCTCTCTTATAGTCCGGTCAGGAATGAGGGAATGGATCGTCCGGTCAGGAATGTCCCTGCTATGAGAGAAAGCGCGCCAAGCTTGTAAGCTGCATGGCTCTCAAAGTGAAACCTGTATATTCCATAAAAGCCTATGAGCCTAAAATCTCACACATAAAGCAGCATAAAATCAAATAAACATATAAGATGATTATTCCCCCCTGTTCAATAATCCCCCTAAGGAGATATTAACCCTTGATTCTATAAAGAAAAAAGGCGCCATACTGTGACCCTGTCTTCTGTGTTAACATTATGTAATAAAAAAACTAAACGATCTTACCAGAATCTATGCCATGGAACAGGAACACAGCCCTTCAAGTGTGACAGGTCGTAGCATCGTTCCTGACATGGACTTGAGAGAAAAAGCAGTCTGTGAAACTGTTAATATGAGTCGGGATGGTGTCGCAAAAGAGAAATCTCCCTGCATCTCCGGACTTTAACTTTCATCCAGGCACTCACTGAGAAGCTTATAGGGCTACTTAAAACTCCTGTCCCATAGCGAAGAGTAGTACCCTTCAAAAGAGACAAAACAAATTCTGACACTTCTCTGCCAACCTCCTGGGACAAAAGACAAAGAATGAATGGGGGATGAGGGAAGTGGGAGGGGTATTTAAGTCTTTGGCTGGGGTGTCTTTGCCTCCTCCTGGTGGACAGGTTCTTATTTCCCAAAAGTAATGAATGCAGCTGTGGACTCTTTCCAATTAGTAAGAAAAATGCCTACACTAGCAAGGGTTGCTACATCTCTCCCACAGGACTGTTGCGCAGAGGATCTGGAGCCGAAATGGCGCAAAAGTGCCCCTGCTGTGGCCTGTATCAAGTTAAGGCCTGCGGTCCGTAGCAATGACATACCCCACCAAATGGCGGGTGGGCCTGCACAAAATTGAAATAAGTAACCAAGGGACAGGTAACAATGTCTAGTGCGGCCATATAACAAACACCTCTGAATAAAATATGTTTCAGTGTTAAAAAGTCCAAATCAGGACTGAATGCTAGTCTGTCTCCTGCATATGAGCACGCATGCAGCGCACCCCTCTCAGCCTTATGTCTGAAATATGGCTGGAAATTTGTTACACCGGATGCTAGTGGCATGATACTTCCTGTCATCAAGGGGCGACAGTGTACACTAGGGCTGGGCGATATGGGTGAAAAAAATAAAATCACGATATTTTTTAAAAAAATAAATAAAAACGTGATTGCGTTTAAATGCAATTTTTAATTTTTTTTTTTACTATAACACCTTAGTTTTTCAATAAAACGTTTAACAATACAGAATCTTACTGTACATATTTGTCAATGTCCAATACACTCTTGGAGCATACAAATACAAACCACAAAATTTTAAAATAAAACTAGCTAGTGCTACCTGTGCTGTGGTTACACTATACATCCTACAAGCAAGAAGCAACCCTTAATGAACATTTATAAATAAAATATATTGTAAAATGTAATCAAACTCAATGTTAAGCGTCACAGAAGTAAAAAAAAAAAAAAAAAATCAGTAATACTCACTTTATTGCTCACAACTTTGAGCTGTCCCACCGCCACACCATTCCCAGATGACTCCCACACACACTTCAATCTTTTCCAAAACGGCCGTTTCGCGGGCATTCTCAGGTCCCCCACGGGTCCGCCTCTCATTCTGCCTCAGTTTTCATGATGATCTGAATTTATTTATTTTTTTTGTTTTTTAAATCGCGTACTCTCACGGTTTTTAAACCGCAGTTATTAATCGCGGTTAAAAACCCCATCCGCAATTAATCTTGCAGCCCTAGTGTGCACATTACAATATTAAGATCCAGGGACACTACTTATTACCACCTCTTTATTAGACAAGTTGCAATGAAAGAGCGAACAACTTACCCATGATAAGTCTGTAAATTAGTGTGAAACACACCGTTATAAGACAGGGGATTTAGGTTAAACTGGAAAAAGGCATTGGAGATCCAGAATCAATCAGCAAATCCACAGCCGGCGGAAGATCCCTCTCCCACATGGCAGCAAAGACTTCACAATATAGTCCAGCCCCGAAATACAAGACAATCCCTCTCTGAACAGCAAAACCCCAGAAGTACGTTTCGGGCCTATTGTGGGCCTCGTCAGTGTACTGTGAAGTCAGGATCAGACTGATATGCTTCAGGAAAGTTCTTCTCTGTGAAAGGCACATGTTGAGCAAAAAGAGGCTGCTTATTGGGTGGTAACTAGCCATAGAACAAGCTATTATGCTATTGTTCGTTCCCAGGTTGAGCACTTCTCTCTCTTTATTTATGCAAATTATGATATTTTGGGAAGTCTCCCTAAGTGTGATGAAGGAATCCAGACGTGGACCCGTTGCTAAGTGTGCCTAGAGGGATATGGCTGCACCTCACTGGCGAGGCCCACAATAGGCCGAAACGTACGGCTTGGGTTTTGCTGTTTCTCTTGTTCAGAGAGGGATTGCCTGGTATTTCTGGGTTGGACTGTACTGTGAAGTCAGGATCAGACTGATATGCTTCAGGAAAGTTCTTCTCTGTGAAAGGCACGTTGAGCAAAAAGAGGCTGCTTCTTGAGTGGTAACTAGCCATAGAGCAAGCTATTATGCTTTTGTTCATTCCCAGGTTGAGCGGGAGTGTCTGCTCTTCTTGCTTCCCAACCAATTTCAGTGTGTATCTAAGACTAACCTCATCAACAGTGCTAAATTGGAAACTTCTAATTAAGTTTTTAAAAAGGTTTTATACTGGATTTTTATATTAGTACCTGTGCATATTCTTCTTTATAGCAGTGTCTATTACATGCAGTTATATGAAAAATGGTGTATACTGTCCTTTTAAACTCTGGTAGTAAACATTTTAACATTTAAGAAATATGTTAACAATGCATTTATATAAAGCTACTTGCCTATAAAGGAACACACTTCAGTTACTAGATTTTAGGCAATATTGTTTGAAAAGTACATTTAAAGTATGGTTGTATGCATCTTACCTCACAGTTTTAAGCACTTCAACTTTAGCGTTTAAACTTTTCAACTTGTTTCCTACTGCCATTTTCATGCTCCTTTCCATTTCGAGTATTGTTTCATCGGAATAAAGCTTTTCCTTCTGAAATACAATATTTAGTGAACAAAATCAACATTAAAAGAATAGTATAATCAAAATTAAACTTTCATAATTCAGAGAGAGCATGCAATTTTAGACAACTTTATAATTTTCTCCTTGTATCAATTTTCTTTGTTCACCTGGTATTTTCATTTGAAAAATCAAGAATGTAAGCATAGGAGCCGGCCCATTATTGGTTAAGCACCTGGGTAGCACTTTCTGATTGGTGTCTAAATGTAGCCACCAATCAGCAAGTGCTACCCAGGTGCTGAACCAATAATGGGCCGGCTTCTAAGCTTACATTCAATTAAAGATACCAAAAGAACGAAGAAAAAATCATAAGAGTAAATTATTAAGTTGCTTAAAATTGCATGCTCTATCTGAATCATGAAAGTTTAATTTGACCAGACTATTCTTTTAAACTTAGTTCTAACTCATAAGAACATGCATTAATCATTCGCAGATAAAGAAACACTGTAATTACTTTTGCTGCCTCTCAAAGGGTATTTTAAAATATATTATAATTTTTGGACTTATTGAAAAATAGATTTCCCTGTCCTGAATAATATTTTTAGGCTGATGAATACATGTCCTTGCCCACCTGTAAAACTGTATTATAAGCCAATAAGCAATACATCTAAGACTTGAACACATTGGAGTTCAAGTCTTATAAGGAAACACAAATGTGGTATGTGAAATGCACAGCCCATGCTTTAAGACAGATGTATGTGTACATTTAACAACAACAAAAATACAATAGCAGTAAAAACTAAATGTATGCTTTCTTGATAAAGCAATTGTAATATATTTAATGATGGTCAGGGTCCTTGATATGTGGCACTAGACTTCCTGTCTACTAGGAGAAGGGTGGATAAAAAACAATTATTTTTATAAAAAAATAAAAATAATAATGCTTACCTGATAAATTAATTTCCATCTGTGGGAGGAGAGTCCATTGCTTCATTCATTAGTTGTGGAAATTAAGAACCTGGCCACCAGGAGGAGGCAAAGACACCCCAGCCAAAGGCTTAAATACCTCCCCCACTCCCTTCATCCCCCAGTCATTCTGCCAAGGTAACAAGGAAAAGTAGGAGAAATATCAGGGTATAAATGGTGCCAGAAGAATAAAATTAAATTTAGGTCCGCCCACCAGAGAAACGGGCGGGAGCAGTGGACACTCCTCCCACAGATGGAAATAAAATTATCAGGTAAGCATAATTTATGTTTTCCATCTTAAAGGGCCAGTAAACCTAAAACATAATGTTATATAATTCTGCACATAGTTGTCTACTCCTGGGATGTGAATTGCTAAGAGGTGGCAAGAGTGATCCTCCGCCCACCTGATTATTTTGGTTACTTCCATCATTGCTAGGGGACTCCTTGTTCCCCCTTGATGGTTGATGTAAGCTACAGTCGTGATGTTGTCCTACTGAAATCTGATGAATTTGGCCGCAGCTAGCTGAGGCCATGCCTGAAGAGCGTTGAATATCGCCCTCAGTTCCAGAATGTTTATCGGGAGAAGAGCTTCTTCCCGAGACCATAAGCCCTGAGCTTTCAGGGAGTCCCAGATAGCACCCCAGCCCAACAGACTGGTGTCGGTCGTTACGATGATCCACTCTGGTCTGCGGAAACACAGAGACAGGTGACAGGTGATCCTGAGACAACCACCAGAGAAGAGAATCTCTGGTCCCCTGGTCCAACTGTATTTGAGGAGACAAATCTGCATAATCCCCATTCCACTGTTTGAGCATGCATAGTTGCAGTGGTCTGAGGTGTATCTTTGCAAAAGGGACTATGTCCATTGCCGCTACCATTAGTCCGATTGTCTCCATGCACTGAGCTACAGACGGCAGAGGAATGGAATGAAGAGCTCGACAAGTAGTTAAGAGTTTTAACTTTCTGATCTCCGTCAGAAATATTCTCATTTCTACCGAGTCTATTAGGGTTCCTAGGAATGGAACTCTTGTGAGGGGGGAGAGAGAACTATTTTTGATGTTCACCTTCCATCCGTGAGACCTCAGAAAGGCCAATACAATTTCCGTGTGAGACTTGGCTCTTTGGAAAGTCGACGCCTGAATTAAGATGTCGTCTAGGTAAGGCGCCACTGCTATGCCCCGCGGTCTTAGAACCGCCAGAAGGGACCCTAGCACCTTTGTGAAAATTCTGGGAGCAGTGGCCAACCCGAAAGGAAGAGCCACAAACTGATAATGCTTGTCCAGAAAGGCGAACTTGAGAAACTGGTGATGATCTTTGTGGATAGGAATGTGCAGATACGCATCCTTTAGATCCACGGTAGTCATATATTGACCCTCCTGGATCATTGGTAAGATTGTCCGAACTGGGTGGATCACTCCCATAGTATGTAGGTCTTCTACACAGCGTAAGAACGCTTCTTTCTTTGTCTGGTCTGTAGACAGACGAGAAATGTGGAACCTTCCTCTTGGAGGGGAGTCCTTGAATTCTAGAAGATATCCCTGGGATACAATCTCTAAGGCCCAAGGATCGTGTACGTCTCTTGCCCAGGCCTGAGCGAAGAGAGAGAGTCTGCCCCCCCACTAGATCCGGTCCCGGATCGGGGGCTACCCCTTTCATGCTGTCTTGGTGGCAGCTGCAGGCTTCTTGGCCTGTTTACCCTTGTTTCAGCCCTGGTAAGGTTTCCCGGCTGCCCTGGGTTGTGAAGTGTTACCCTCTTACTTTGCAGCAAGGGAGGATGAAGCGAGACCGCTCCTGAAATTTCGAAAGGAACGAAAATTATTTTGAACAAGGATTTTCCTTGGTGTCAGACATGTTTAACAGACTAGTAGTAAGACAAACAGGCTTAGAAATCACATTAATCAAGCAAAAACACACTTTGCAAAAAAATGTTACTGTGCCTTTAAGAAATAAAAAAGGCACACAATTATCCAAAACAGTGAAAAATGCACCAAACTTTTTGAAATTTTCACAGTATGTACCTAAAGCATTGGTAAGATTGCACAACTAGCAATAAAAACCATTAACCCCTTAATGCCCAAACCGGATCAATAGTAAGCTAACAGACCGGTTAAAACTACTTTAGCACCTTGCCACAGCTCTGCTGTGGCCCTACCTTCCCTTAGGAGTCGGATTTATGGGGAAAAAGCTTCTTATGGGTCCTCAAACTGTAGCAGGAGCCTCCATGTGAAAACAGCCTGAAGATCTAGTCAATCTAACTGCGCATCTGAGGCGCGAAATTAGGCCCCTCCCACCTTACTCCGGTGCTGTGAGGCCTAAAGAAACACTCCTAAGAGTTATATCAGCCATGTGGGTAACAACCCCTGAAAGAAACCCAAAGGGACCTTCAAAGTGTCTCAAATAGCGATATTTATTAGTAAAAACCGTTTGCCATAAAAAAGTGTCAACCAGCATAAATTAGCCCAGTTATGTAAGCTTTTAATTCCATACTTAGTCTCTGAATAAAACTTACCCTTCCCTCATGGGGATCTTATCAGTCCTTTTCTAGCACTATCACAGTCTTCTCTAGAAAAAAATGACTGAACATACCTTATTGCAGCCTAACCTGCAAACCGTTCCCCCCAACTGAAGTTTTCTTGTACTCCTCAGTCCTGTGTGGGAACAGCAGTGGATTTTAGTTACAACATGCTAAAATCATCTTCCTCTCTGCAGAAATCTTCATCTCTTTTCTGCTGGAGAGTAAATAGTACACACCGGTACCATTTAAAATAACAAACTATTGCTTGTAGAACAAAAACAGAATTTATGCTTACCTGATAAATTACTTTCTCTTGCGGTGTATCCAGTCCACGGATTCATCCTTTACTTGTGGGATATTCTCCTTCCCTGCAGGAAGTGGCAAAGAGAGCACACAGCAGAGCTGACCATATAGCTCCCCTTCTAGCTCCACCCCCCAGTCATTCGACCAACGGTTAGGAAGAAAAAGGAGAAACCATAGGGTGCAGTGGTGACTGTAGTTTAAACAAAAACATTTTACCTGACTTAAATGCCAGGGCGGGCCGTGGACTGGATACACCGCAATAGAAAGTAATTTATCAGGTAAGCATCAATTCTGTTTTCTCTTGCAAGGTGTATCCAGTCCACGGATTCATCCTTACTTGTGGGATACCAATACCAAAGCTTTAGGACACGGATGAAGGGAGGGAACAAGACAGGTACCTTAAACGGAAGGCACCACTGCTTGCAAAACCTTTCTCCCAAAAATAGCCCCCGAAGAAGCTAAAGTATCGAATTTGGAAAATTTGGAAAAAGTATGCAGTGAAGACTAAGTCGCTGCCTTACAAATCTGTTCAACAGAGGACTCATTTTTGAAAGCCCATGTGGAAGCCACTGCTCTAGTAGAATGAGCAGTAATTGTTTCAGGAGGCTACTGGCCAGCAGTCTCATAGGTCAAACGGATGATGCTTTTCAGCCAAAAGGAAAGAGAGGTAGCAGTCGCTTTCTGACCTCTCCTCTTACGAGAATAGATAACAAACAAGGAGGATGTTTGTCTGAAATCCTTAGTTGCTTGTAAATAGAACTTTAAAGCACGAACTACATCAAGATTGTGTAACAGACGTTCCTTCTTCGAAGAAGGATTAGGACACAGAGAAGGAACAACTATTTCCTGGTTAATATTCTTGTTAGAAACAACTTTAGGAAGAAAACCAGGCTTGGTACGCAAAACTACCTTATCTGCGTGGAACACCAGGTAAGGTGAATCACACTGTAAGGCAGATAATTCTGAAACTCTTCGAGCAGAAGAGATAGCTACTAAAAACAAAACTTTCCAAGATAACAACTTAATATCTATAGAATGTAAAGGTTCAAACGGAACCCCTTGAAGAACAGAAAGAACTAGATTTAGACTCCATGGCGGAGCCACAGGTTTATAGACAGGCTTGATTCTGACTAAAGCCTGAGCAAACGCTTGAACGTCTGGTACCTCTGCCAGACGCTTGTGTAAAAGGATAGGCAGAGCGGATATCTATCCCTTTAAGGAACTAGCTGACAATCCTTTCTCCAATCCTTCTTGGAGGAAAGACAATATCCTGGGAATCCTAATCTTACTCCATGAGTAACCCTTGGATTCACACCAACCTAGATATTTCCGTCATTTCTTATGGTAGATTTTCCTGGTGACAGGCTTTCTAGCCTGAATCAGAGTATCTATAACTGACTCAGAGAAACCACGCTTTGATAGAATGAAATGTTCAATCTCCAAGCAGTCAGACGTAGAGAAACTAGATTTGGATGCTTGAACGGACCATGTATTAGAAGATCCTGCCTCATTGGCAGTGTCCATGGTGGGACAGATGACATGTCCACTAGGTCTGCATACTAAGTCCTGCGTGGCCACGCAGGCGCTATCAGAATCACTGAAACTTTCTCCTGCTTGATTCTGTCGACCAGACGAGGGAGACAGGGAAACGGTGGAAAAACATACGCCAGATCGAAGGACCAAGGCGCTGCTAGAGCATCTATCAATACCGCCTTGGGGTCCCATAGCTGAGTCAGCTGGGCAAACACCTCCGGGTGGAGTTCCCACTCCCCCGGGTGAAAAGTCTGACGACTTAGGAAATCCGCCTCCCAGTTGTCTACTCCTGGGATGTGAATTACTGAGAGCTGGCAGGAGTGATCCTCCGCCCACCTGATTATTTTGGTTACTTCCGTCATCGCTAGGGAACTCTTTGTTGCCCCCTGATGATTGACGTAAGCTACAGTCGTGATGTTGTCCGACTGAAATCTGATGAAATTGGCCGCAGCTAGTTGAGGCCATGCCTGAAAAGCGTTGAATATCGCCCTCAGTTCCAGAATGTTTATCGGGAGAAGCTTTTCTTCACGAGACCATAAGCCCTGAGCTTTCAGGGAGTCCCAGACCGCACCCCAGCCTAACAGACTGGCGTCGGTCGTTACAATGATCCACTCTGGTCTGCGGAAACATATTCCCTGAGACAGGTGATCCTGAGACAACCACCAGAGAAGAGAATCTCTGGTCTCCTGGTCCAACTGAATTTGAGGAGACAAATCTGCATAATCCCCATTCCACTGTTTGAGCATGCATAGTTGCAGTGGTCTGAGGTGTATTCGAGCAAAAGGGACTATGTCCATTGCCGCTACCATTGTCTCCATGCACTGAGCTACAGATGGCCGGGGAATGGAATGAAGAACTCGGCAAGTAGTTAAGAGTTTTAATTTTCTGACCTCCGTCAGAAATATTTTCATTTCTACCGAGTCTATTAGAGTCCCTAGGAAGGGAACCCTTGTGAGAGGGGAAAGAGAACTCTTTTTGATGTTCACCTTCCACCCGTGAGACCTCAGAAAGGCCAATACAATCTCCGTGTGAGACTTGGCTCTTAGGAAAGATGGCGCCTGAATTAAGATGTCGTCTAGGTAAGGCGCCACTGCTATGCCCCGCGGTCTTAGAACCGCCAGGAGGGACCCTAGAACCTTTGTGAAAATTCTGGGAGCAGAGGCTAAGCCGAAAGGAAGAGCCACAAACTGGTAATGCTTGTCCAGAAAAGCGAACTTGAGAAACTGGTGATGATCTTTGTGGATAGGAATGTGTAGGTATGCATCCTTTAGATCCACGGTAGTCATATATTGACCTTCCTGGATCATTGGTAAGATTGTCAGAATGGTCTCCATTTTGAATGATGGGACTCTGAGGAATCTGTTTAGAATTTTTAGATCCAGGATGGGTCTGAAAGTTCCCTCTTTTTTGGGAACCACAAACAGGTTTGAGTAAAAAACTGGGTGGATCACTCCCATTGTATGTAGATCTTCTACACAGCGTAAAAACGCCTCTTTCTTTGATCTGTAGACAGACGAGAAATGTGGAACCTCCCCCTTGGAGGAGGACGCTTGAATTCTAGAAGATATCCCTGGGATACAATATCTAACGCCCAAGGATCGTGTACATCTCTTGCCCAGGCCTGAGCGAAGAGAGAGAGTCTGCCCCCTACTAGATCCGGTCCCGGATCGGGGGCTACCGCTTCATGCTGTCTTGGTGGCAGCTGCAGGCTTTTTGGCCTGTTTACCCTTATTCCAGCCCTGGTAAGGTTTCCAGGTTGCCTTGGGCTGTGAAGCGTTACCCTCTTGCTTTGCAGCCGGAGAGGATGAAGCGGGGCCGTTCCCGAAATTACAAAAGGAACGAAAATTAGCTTTGTTCTTTGTCTTAAAGGGCTTGTCCTGAGGGAGAGCTTGGCCTTTTCCCCCGGTGATTTCTGAAATAATCTCTTTCAATTCAGGCCCGAAAAGGGTCTTTCCTTTGAAAGGGATGTTCAAAAGCTTGGATTTAGAAGACACATCGGCCGGCCAGGACTTTAGCCATAGTGCCCTGCGCGCCAAAATGGCGAAACCTGAATTTTTTGCCGCTAACTTAGCTATTTGGAAAGCGGCGTCAGTGATAAAAGAATTAGATAGCTTTAGAGCCTTAATTCTATCCATAATTTCCTCATATGAGGTCTCCGTCTGGAGCGAGTCTTCCAGTGCCTCAAACCAGAAAGCGGCTGCAGTAATTACAGGAATAATGCAGGCAATAGGCTGGAGAAGAAAACCTTGTTGAACAAAAAATTTCTTAAGTAAACCTTCTAACTTCTTATCCATAGGGTCTTTAAAAGCACAACTGTCTTCAATTGGTATGGTTGTGCGTTTAGCAAGTGAAGAAACAGCCCCCTCCACCTTAGGGACCGTCTGCCACGAGTCCCGCACAGGGTCAGATATGGGGAACATTTTCTTAAAAAAAGGAGGGGGAACAAAGGGAACACCTGGTCTATCCTACTCCCTAGTAACAATATCCGCAATCCTCTTAGGGACCCGAAACGCATCCGTGTAAACAGGGACCTCTAGGTACTTGTCCATTTTACACAATTTCTCTGGGATCACCAAAGGGTCGCAGTCATCCAGAGTAGCTAATACCTCCCTAAGCAAAACGCGGAGGTGTTCTAGTTTAAATTTAAAAGCCAATGTATCTGACTCTGTCTGAGGAGGAACCCTTCCTGAATCAGAGACTTCTCCCTCAGACATCAAATCCCTCGCTCCCACTTCAGAGCGTTGTGAGGGTATATCGGATACGGCTACAAAAGCGTCAGAATGTTCATAATCTGTTCTTAAAATGGAGCTATCACGCTTTGCAGGTTACACGGGCAGTTTATATAAGAAGGCTGTAAGAGAATTATCCATGACTGCCGCTAAGTCTTGTAATGTAAAAGGGTTAGACGCACTAAAGGTACTAGGCGTTGCTTGCACGGGCGTAACCGGTTGTGACACTTGGGGAGAGGCAGACGAGCTACCCTCATTACCTTCAGTCTGAGAATCATCTTGGGCCACATTCTTAAGTGCAACAATATGATCTTTAAAGTGTATAGACATATCAGTACAAGTGGGACACATTCTGAGCGGGGGTTACACCATGGCTTCTAAACACATTGAACAAGGATTTTCCTTAGTGTCAGACATGTTTAACAGACTAGTAGTATACACAAGCAGGCTTGGAAATCACTTTAATCAAATAAACACAATTTGAAAAAAACGTTACTGTGCCTTTAAGAGATAAAAAAGAGCACACAATTTTACAAAACAGTGAAAAATGCAGCAATCCTTTTGAAATTTTCACAGTATGTACCTAAAGCCTTAATAAGATTGCACCACAAGTTGCAAAACGATTAACCCCTTAATGCCCAAACCGGAGCAGCCTAAAGCCAACACCCGGTGAAAATTACTACAGCACCTTGCCACAGCCTTGCTGTGGCCCTACCTGCCCTTAGGGATCCGATTTGGGGGAATATAGCTTCTTTAAAGCCCTCAAACAGCAGCAGGACCCTCCATGTGAAGCAGCATGAACTTCTCTGCAATTCTAACTGCGCATCTGAGGCGCGAAATTAGGCTCCTCACACTCTATTCAGGAGCTGTGAGGCCTAAGAAATCACTCCTAAGTGAATAAAAACTAGCCATGTGTGTAATAACCCCAGAAAGAACCCAAAAGGGCTTTCAAAGTGTCTTGCAAACGATATTTTCCTTAGCTAAACAATCGATTGCCCTGAATAAATGTCAACCAGCATAATTAGCCCTGTTATGTAAGCATTCAATTCCTTACTAAGTCTGTGAACATAGCTTACCCTCCCCTCATAGGGATATTGTCAGTCTCTTCTAGCATTATCTCAGTCTTGTCAAGAAATAAATGACTGAACATACCTTATTGCAGTTCACCCTGCAAACTGTTCCCCCAACTGAAGTTTTCTGGTACTCCTCAGTCCTGTGAGGGAACAGCAGTGGATTTTAGTTACAACATGCTAAAATCATTTTGCTCTCAGCAGAAATCTTTATCACTTTTCTGCTAGAGAGTAAATAGTACAAACCGGTACCATTTAAAATAAACATTCACTTTACCCTCCTGAGAGAGACCCTAGTGCTTAGAGCCGGCAAAGAGAATTACTGGGGAGTGGAGCTAGAGGGGGAGCTATATGGACAGCTCTGCTGTGTGCTCTCTTTGCCACTTCCTGTAGGGAAGGAGAATATATCACAAGTAAAGGATGAATCCGTGGACTGGATACACCTTGCAAGAGAAAACTACAAATCTAACACCACATTCACTTTACCCTTCCGAG
Source organism: Bombina bombina (assembly GCF_027579735.1). NCBI lineage: Eukaryota > Metazoa > Chordata > Amphibia > Anura > Bombinatoridae > Bombina > Bombina bombina. The sequence goes on along the minus strand of NW_026512602.1, from coordinate 1,649 downwards.
AGGGACCCTATTGCTTATAGCCGGCAAAGAGAATGACTGGGGGGTGGAGCTAGAGGGGGAGCTAGATGGACAGCTCTGCTGTGTGCTCTCTTTGCCACTTCCTGTTAGGAAGGAGAATTTCCCACAAGCAAAGGATGAATCCGTGGACTGGATACACCTTACAAGAGAAATACACCACCATCACTGAGCCAGATTCTCCTAGTCCCCAGTGCCTGCTCTGCTGCCCTTAATAAACATTCCCCTATCATAGGTGAAAGTGACTTGTCCCCCAAATTTTCGAATGTGAAAGTGCTATCTATTTTCTCTGTATGTGTGTCCCAGAAAAAATTAAAGTTAGCACTTACCTTAAGACTTCTGTCAGGCAGCATGGCAGCTCACTAGGTTTGAGAGGCCAGTTCCCTCACATGGACCTGTAGAAAGAAACAAAGACTGAGTAATCTTACTAAGGCTTGCACGGTTAGGGCAGCATAAAGATATGGGAGGCGCAGTGAGGATTGTACCCCACAAGTTCCCATTGCTTGAAAGACACCACTGCTCTACTGAAGAGACTGATATGGATCTGGCTACACTCTAGAACAAAACCGCACAATCTTGCACTGCTGAAAAAATAAAATCTTGCTTGAAGAATCTTTTCCTAACACCTAACTTTACAACTTCCTTGCTCTAACTTAGGCAAAGAGAATGACTGGAGTTGGAGGGAAGAGAGTGATTAAAAGCTTTGCTGTGGTGCTCTTTGCCGCCTCCTGCTGGGCAGGAGTGATATTCCCAATAGTAATTAGATGATCTGTGGACTCATCGTGTCATTAGAAAGAAAACAGAATTTATGTTTACCTGATAAATTACTTTCTCCAACGGTGTGTCCGGTCCACGGCGTCATCCTTACTTGTGGGATATTCTCTTCCCCAACAGGAAATGGCAAAGAGCCCAGCAAAGCTGGTCACATGATCCCTCCTAGGCTCCGCCTACCCCAGTCATTCGACCGACGTAAAGGAGGAATATTTGCATAGGAGAAACCATATGATACCGTGGTGACTGTAGTTAAAGAAAATAAATTATCAGACCTGATTAAAAAACCAGGGCGGGCCGTGGACCGGACACACCGTTGGAGAAAGTAATTTATCAGGTAAACATAAATTCTGTTTTCTCCAACATAGGTGTGTCCGGTCCACGGCGTCATCCTTACTTGTGGGAACCAATACCAAAGCTTTAGGACACGGATGAAGGGAGGGAGCAAATCAGGTCACCTAAATGGAAGGCACCACGGTTTGCAAAACCTTTCTCCCAAAAATAGCCTCAGAAGAAGCAAAAGTATCAAACTTGTAAAATTTGGTAAAAGTGTGCAGTGAAGACCAAGTCGCTGCCCTACATATCTGATCAACAGAAGCCTCGTTCTTGAAGGCCCATGTGGAAGCCACAGCCCTAGTGGAATGAGCTGTGATTCTTTCAGGAGGCTGCCGTCCGGCAGTCTCATAAGCCAATCTGATGATGCTTTTAATCCAAAAAGAGAGAGAGGTAGAAGTTGCTTTTTGACCTCTCCTTTTACCAGAATAAACAACAAACAAGGAAGATGTTTGTCTAAAATCCTTTGTAGCATCTAAATAGAATTTTAGAGCGCGAACCACATCCAAATTGTGCAACAAACGTTCCTT
>NW_026512601.1:0-50139 GCF_027579735.1 Bombina bombina | reverse complement strand
GTCCCAGAGTCATATGAATTGCGACTATTATTGCTATTTCTATAGATGTAAATTTTACTTTTCCTTTCATCATCTTGATCTCTCATTAATTTCTTACGTTTCCTAAACTTAACTTCATTTTGCAATTTATCTAAATTCCTTTGAATTTCTTTATTTAGTTTTTCAAAGGCCGGATCAACAGAAAATACATTAACTGCCATGTATGCTTTTTCTACCTCTATTTTGCTCTCTTCCAGTTTTAACTTCTCTTCTGCTATCATAAGTTCCATTAATTCAATTGTGCATTTAGTTAGCATTGCGTTCCATTTAGCAATAAATTCATTGTCTGCATTGGGGCCCCTTAAACTAATACCTGGATCCAATTTGATTCTTAAGCCTCTAGGTATTAATTTCTCCCTAACATAATTCTCAAGGCTGGCAATTTCCCATTTGAGCTTTAGCTCTTTAATGGCTTTTGCTTTATAGAGTTTAAATGCTGCAAAAACATCTTCACTTTTCTCATCAATGTTTTGCTCATCAATAATTATTGTAGCTTTAAATGCCTCACTGACATCACTTTGCTATCTCTCATCAGAAATTTTAAACGCCATTTTGCCAATTCCAAAAAACACTTCAAAATGTCACTGTTAAACCAGGGAAAGCAAAATCATAAACTTCCACTTAATTTATATTCAAAAGTAGGTGCTCAACAGAAACAGCGTTTAATTACTGCTGCATATATCAATATATTAAATTAGGGAGTGTGTGCACTCTACAATTGATATAAATATAAAGACCAGGTGCCTGCAGTCATAAAGCAGTATATACAATATATTAAATAAGAAAAGACATAGCCATTATTGTCTATGGCTATGCAAAAGAATGACAAGGCGGCACTCAAAGGTCAAAGAAAATAAGTGGTTTATTTTGCTTAAATCCCTGTTTAAAGGGACATTGATTCACCCCAAAACATATACGTGCAATTAAAATGAGGAATAAAACATTACCAGGCCTGGTATCTATGACAAATCTAACACATAGTTACTACGTAAATCCAGAAAGCACATAAGTGTAACAACACTCTTCCTTAAAAGTATTGAAACTATGTGTTTAATATTGCAACAATGTTGCCATTAGATAAGGAGAAACAAATGTCCCAGAATCGGAGCACTTAGTGTATATAACACGCTCCTTAATAATGGATAGATTGCCACAAGAAAGTTCCAGTGTTCCTGTGTAAACCAGCTGATAAACATATAAGCAGCCTCACCACAACTCGCGGTACATTCCTTTAGCCTGCTGGATGTATTTCCACCATATCCGTTCCAAGACAAGCTGGGTTTAAGCAGCACCGGATTCCGGTATATCCACGGCACAATGGGCTCCTCTTTATCACTGCACCTTTTCAATTGCAAGAAAGAAGCTTAAAGGCACCAAAGCTGCTGTTGTATGCGCTGGTAAAACAAATTCACCTTGAACACGGACACTCCATTAACCGCTGCCAGGTAAGTTATTCCTCTACTTCAAAAGTTGCCGCTCTCATGAAACGTCAGGCATGACGCGTTTCGCCCCTCCCCTTTGTGGGCTGACCTCAGGGCTTCATCGGATGCTTGATAGTGGCTGACACAGCCTTTATATACTGTTCTAACATTAATTAACATTTTCACAGAACATCATAATACAGCAACCATATCATGAACATACTAAAACACAGTCTGCGCACATACATTTAAATTCTTATCACTGCGCAAACAGAAAAACGGGGAAATGTGTTTCTGGAAATGGCAATCTAGCTCCCACTAAACACATTGTAACATAGCTCTTGACACTTTTTATCACAAACTTGGGAGAGATTATATAGTTCAACCATTATGCTTATCTTATGGCTAGCCAGAATTAAATAAATAACCCCCCCCCCCCCCCCTTAGAGAAAGCATGAGAAATCTATTTTTTCATTGAGACCTTTTGGAGCCAGTGTATCTAATCGATAGATCCAGCAGGATTCATTTTGGAGTAACATTGTATCTACATCACCACCTCGACTGTGCTGTTTGATATGTTGTATCCCTGTCACTTTCATAATCATAAAATCTGAATCATGATACCTTTCAAAGTGCCTGGCCACTGGACTGTCTTGCACCTTGTTCTTGATGTCATCCCTATGCTCCCTCACTCGGTCTTTCAGGTCACGTTTGGTTTTCCCTATATAATAAAGGGGACATGAACAGTGTAGGAGGTAAATGACTCCTGTGCTATTACAGGTAATCCATTGTTTAATCTTATACTGTCTACCTGTTGTGGTTTCAAATTTGCAGGTTTTCTGAATAAACCTGCAATACACACAATGTCCACAAGGGCTACAGCCCTGCCATTTACCTCTTTCACTTAGCCATGTAGATGTAGGTTTTTTCCTACTATGTTCACTCTGTACCAGCTTATCCTTAAGGCTCTACGTGCTGTTAAGAGTGGATAGTCTCCTACATATTCTTTTAGCTCAGCATCAATGGTTAACATGTGCCAATATTTTTTCATTATGCACCTCAATTTACCCCAATGTGAATTGAACCTTGTAATCAATCGTACCTTATCAGCATCTTCCCTTGCTACACGTTTTTTATACAGCAAGTCATTTCTTGCACTATTTCTAGCTCGTGCCCATGCTTTTTTTACCTGTCTTTTCGAGTAACCTCTCTCTAAAAACCTTTGGGACATGTCTCTAGCTTGTTTTTCAAAATCATCGACATCAGAGCAGTTCCTCCTTAATCTGAGGAACTGGCCCACCGGTATCCCAGTTTTTAAACTTTCAGGATGATGGCTACTTGCATGTAAAAGACTGTTTGTGGCTGTTGACTTTCGATGTACCCTGGTAACTAGATGTCTCCCTTCCTTAATAATGGATAAATCCAAAAATATAGCTTTATCACGGCTGATTTCACTAGTGAGGAAAATGTTATACCCATTATTTGTATTCAAAATGCTCAAAAAGTTTTCCAAAAGATCCCTGCTACCTCTCCAGAGAAGCAGGATGTCATCCACTAAACGTAGCCAGAGTGCCACATGCGCCTCCACCAGGGATTCAAAGCACGAGAATATTTCTCGAGCCTCCCACAGGCCTTGTCATTCTTTTGCATAGCCATAGACAATAATGGCTATGTCTTTTCTTATTTAATATATTGTATATACTGCTTTATGACTGCAGGCACCTGGTCTTTATATTTATATCAATTGTAGAGTGCACACACTCCCTAATTTAATAAATTAAAATATTCATTTTAACCCCTTAACAACCAAGGACGTACCCTTTACGTCCTCGGGTAATCTGAGCCCTGGAAGCGATAGAGATCGCTTCCAGATGCTCTAACAGTATTGCAGTGAGGCCTCAATGTCGAGGCATCCTGCAATACTGTTCCCGACTGCCAGTCCCCAGATTGATCACTCCCTACGAGTGATCACTTCTGGTTTCACTCCACGTGGCGCCCGACAGTCTAGCAGAGCATCAGAAGCAATCAGACAGGCTTCAGATGCTCTGCTTGTGTGCTGAGTGCCTTGGTGGGTCGAGGCACTCAGTATCTATTAAAATATAAAAATTTAAATACATTTTTTTTTAATATATATATTATAGGCCCACATAGCCCCCATCCCCCACCCCCATGAGGCTTCAAAGATGGTGATGCCCAGTGCATCACGGGGCTTCTGGGGGTGTCCCTAGCCTGCCTCATCATCGGTGCAGGCTAGGGTCATCCAATCTGAGCTTGCTCTATAATTTATTTTTTAATAATAAAATAACCCATTCGTCTGATCATGTCAATATTTGTAAATATTGACTCTGATCAGTGTGGATCTCCCTCCCTCTCCTCACTTGTGTTTTTGTGTGAGAGAGATCTATGTTTGAGAGAGAGATTTATCTAACATATTTGTTAAAAATTGTGAGACCCAATGGTTCTTTTGGGAGCCATTATCCCCTAGCTTGCTAGTGATCACTATAAATCACTGGCAGTAGCACAGCTGCACTTTTTTGCTTTCTAGGCTTTTTTTCAGAGCCATTTAGTTCATTTAAATTTAGTGCCGATTGTTTTTTTTTGTTTTTTTAGTATTTTTTTTAGTATTTTTTTTTTCTGTGACTGATAAAATAATGGCAGCTTAAAAACCCCTCACTAAAACTCATTGGATGGAGGCTAATAGGCACACCTGAGCAATCTGTGTTAACCCATTAGGGGTAATATGAATCACATTCAACAATCTACCGTGAGTACATATACAAATGTATAAAACAGTCAACTCATACTGTTATGTTATTTAGTTATGACATGATTCAGTTGTATACTTTTGACTACAGAGAGGGAAGATTAAATAATGAAAAAGTGTACAGGAAACCAATATCTGGAAATAGCTTGTTACATGCCAACAGCTGCCACCCAGGGCATGTTCCATATTCCATCGCTAAGGGCCAATTCATCCGACTGAAAAGGAACTGTACCACACACAGCAGTTACATGAAACATGCTAATATTTCTCCAACATAGGTGTGCCCGGTCCACGGCGTCATCCTTACTTGTGGGATATTCTCTTCCCCAACAGGAAATGGCAAAGAGCCCAGCAAAGCTGGTCACATGATCCCTCCTAGGCTCCGCCTACCCCAGTCATTCTCTTTGCCGTTGTACAGGCAACATCTCCACGGAGATGGCTTAGAGTTTTTTAGTGTTTAACTGTAGTTTTTATTATTCAATCAAGAGTTTGTTATTTTAAAATAGTGCTGGTATGTACTATTTACTCTGAAACAGAAAAGAGATGAAGATTTCTGTTTGTATGAGGAAAATGATTTTAGCAACCGTTACTAAAATCCATGGCTGTTCCACACAGGACTGTTGAGAGGAATTAACTTCAGTTGGGGGAACAGTGAGCAGTCTTTTGCTGCTTGAGGTATGACACATTCTAACAAGACGATGTAATGCTGGAAGCTGTCATTTTCCCTATGGGATCCGGTAAGCCATTTTTATTCAGACAGTAAATAAGGGCTTCACAAGGGCTTATTAAGACTGTAGACATTTTCTGGGCTAAATCGATTCATATATTACACATATTTAGTCTTGAGGAATCATTTAATCTGGGTATTTTTGTTAAATAATATCGGCAGGCACTGTTTTAGACACCTTATTCTCTAGGGGCTTTCCCTAATCATAGGCAGAGCCTCATTTTCGCGCCGGTATTGCGCACTTGTTTTTGAGCAGCATGACATGCAGTCGCATGTGTGAGGAGCTCTGATACATAGAAAAGACTTTCTGAAGGCGTCATTTGGTATCGTATTCCCCTTTGGGCTTGGTTGGGTCTCAGCAAAGCAGATACCAGGGACTGTAAAGGGGTTAAAGTTAAAAACGGCTCCGGTTCCGTTATTTTAAGGGTTAAAGCTTCCAAATTTGGTGTGCAATACTTTTAAGGCTTTAAGACACTGTGGTGAAATTTTGGTGAATTTTGAACAATTCCTTCATACTTTTTCGCAATTGCAGTAATAAAGTGTGTTCAGTTTAAAATTTAAAGTGACAGTAACGGTTTTATTTTAAAACGTTTTTTGTTCTTTGTTATTAAGTTTATGCCTGTTTAACATGTCTGAACTACCAGATAGACTGTGTTCTGAATGTGGGGAAGCCAAGGTTCCTTCTCATTTAAATAAATGTGATTTATGTGACACTGAAAATGATGCCCAAGATGATTCCTCAAGTGAGGGGAGTAAGCATGGTACTGCATCATTCCCTCCTTCGTCTACACGAGTCTTGCCCACTCAGGAGGCACCTAGTACATCTAGCGCGCCAATACTCCTTACTATGCAACAATTAACGGCTGTAATGGATAATTCTATCAAAAACATTTTAGCCAAAATGCCCACTTATCAGCGTAAGCGCGACTGCTCTGTTTTAGATACTGAAGGGCATGGGGACGCTGATGATAATGGTTCTGAAATGCCCCTACACCAGTCTGAGGGGGCCAGGGAGGTTTTGTCTGAGGGAGAAATTTCAGATTCAGGGAAAATTTCTCAACAAGCTGAACCCGATGTGATTACATTTAAATTTAAGTTGGAACATCTCCGCGCTCTGCTTAAGGAGGTATTATCCACTCTGGTTGATTGTGAGAATTTGATCATCCCAGAGAAACTATGTAAAATGGACAAGTTCCTAGAGGTCCCGGGGCTCCCAGAAGCTTTTCCTATACCCAAGCGGGTGGCGGACATTGTAAATAAAGAATGGGAAAGGCCCGGTATACCTTTCGTCCCTCCCCCCATATTTAAAAAATTGTTTCCTATGGTCGACCCTAGAAAGGACTTATGGCAGACTGTCCCCAAGGTCGAGGGAGCGGTTTCTACTTTAAACAAACGCACCACTATACCCATAGAAGATAGTTGTGCTTTCAAAGATCCTATGGATAAAAAATTAGAAGGTTTGCTTAAAAAGATGTTTGTTCAGCAAGGTTACCTTCTACAACCAATTTCATGCATTGTCCCTGTCACTACAGCCGCGTGTTTCTGGTTCGATGAGCTAGTAAAGGCGATTGATAGTGATTCTCCTCCTTATGAGGAGATTATGGACAGAATCCGTGCTCTCAAATTGGCTAATTCTTTCACCCTAGACGCCACTTTGCAATTGGCTAGGTTAGCGGCGAAGAATTCTGGGTTTGCTATTGTGGCGCGTAGAGCGCTTTGGTTGAAATCTTGGTCAGCGGATGCGTCTTCCAAGAACAAACTCCTTAACATTCCTTTCAAGGGGAAAACGCTGTTTGGCCCTGACTTGAAAGAGATTATCTCTGATATCACTGGGGGTAAGGGCCACGCCCTTCCTCAGGATAGGTCTTTCAAGGCCAAAAATAAACCTAATTTTCGTCCCTTTCGTAGAAACGGACCAGCCCCAAGTGCTACGTCCTCTAAGCAAGAGGGTAATACTTCTCAAGCCAAGTCAGCCTGGAGACCAATGCAAGGCTGGAACAAGGGAAAGCAGGCCAAGAAACCTGCCACTGCTACCAAGACAGCATGAAATGTTGGCCCCCGATCCGGGACCGGATCTGGTGGGGGGCAGACTCTCTCTCTTCGCTCAGGCTTGGGCAAGAGATGTTCTGGATCCTTGGGCACTAGAAATAGTCTCCCAAGGTTATCTTCTGGAATTCAAGGGGCTTCCCCCAAGGGGGAGGTTCCACAGGTCTCAATTGTCTTCAGACCACATAAAGAGACACGCATTCTTACATTGCGTAGAAGACCTGTTAAAAATGGGAGTGATTCATCCTGTTCCATTAGGAGAACAAGGGATGGGGTTCTACTCCAATCTGTTCATAGTTCCCAAAAAAGAGGGAACGTTCAGACCAATCTTAGATCTCAAGATCTTAAACAAGTTTCTCAAGGTTCCATCGTTCAAAATGGAAACCATTCGAACAATTCTTCCTTCCATCCAGGAAGGTCAATTCATGACCACGGTGGATTTAAAGGATGCGTATCTACATATTCCTATCCACAAGGAACATCATCGGTTCCTAAGGTTCGCATTCCTGGACAAGCATTACCAGTTCGTGGCGCTTCCTTTCGGATTAGCCACTGCTCCAAGGATTTTCACAAAGGTACTAGGGTCCCTTCTGGCGGTGCTAAGACCAAGGGGCATTGCAGTAGTACCTTACTTGGACGACATTCTGATTCAAGCGTCGTCCCTTCCTCAAGCAAAGGCTCACACGGACATAGTCCTGGCCTTTCTCAGATCTCACGGATGGAAAGTGAACGTGGAAAAGAGTTCTCTATCTCCGTCGACAAGGGTTCCCTTCTTGGGAACAATAATAGACTCCTTAGAAATGAGGATTTTTCTGACAGAGGCCAGAAAAACAAAACTTCTAAACTCTTGTCAAACACTTCATTCCATTCCTCTTCCTTCCATAGCGCAGTGCATGGAAGTAATAGGTTTGATGGTAGCGGCAATGGACATAGTTCCTTTTGCGCGCATTCATCTAAGACCATTACAACTGTGCATGCTCAGTCAGTGGAATGGGGACTATACAGACTTGTCTCCGAAGATACAAGTAAATCAGAGGACCAGAGACTCACTCCGTTGGTGGCTGTCCCTGGACAACCTGTCACAAGGGATGACCTTCCGCAGACCAGAGTGGGTCATTGTCACGACCGACGCCAGTCCGATGGGCTGGGGCGCGGTCTGGGGATCCCTGAAAGCTCAGGGTCTTTGGTCTCGGGAAGAATCTCTTCTACCGATAAATATTCTGGAACTGAGAGCGATATTCAATGCTCTCAAGGCTTGGCCTCAGCTAGCAAAGGCCAAGTTCATACGGTTTCAATCAGACAACATGACGACTGTTGCGTACATCAACCATCAGGGGGGAACAAGGAGTTCCCTGGCGATGGAAGAAGTGACCAAAATCATTCAATGGGCGGAGACTCACTCCTGCCACCTGTCTGCAATCCACATCCCAGGAGTGGAAAATTGGGAAGCGGATTTTCTGAGTCGTCAGACATTACATCCGGGGGAGTGGGGACTCCATCCGGAAATCTTTGCCCAAATTACTCAACTGTGGGGCATTCCAGACATGGATCTGATGGCCTCTCGGCAGAACTTCAAGGTTCCTTGCTACGGGTCCAGATCCAGGGATCCCAAGGCGACTCTAGTAGATGCACTAGTAGCACCTTGGACCTTCAAACTAGCTTATGTATTCCCGCCGTTTCCTCTCATCCCCAGGCTGGTAGCCAGGATCAATCAGGAGAGGGCGTCGGTGATCTTGATAGCTCCTGCGTGGCCACGCAGGACTTGGTATGCAGATCTGGTGAATATGTCATCGGCTCCACCATGGAAGCTACCTTTGAGACGAGACCTTCTTGTTCAAGGTCCGTTCGAACATCCGAATCTGGTCTCACTCCAGCTGACTGCTTGGAGATTGAACGCTTGATCTTATCAAAACGAGGGTTCTCAGATTCTGTTATTGATACTCTTGTTCAGGCCAGAAAGCCTGTAACTAGAAAAATTTACCACAAAATATGGAAAAAATATATCTGTTGGTGTGAATCTAAAGGATTCCCTTGGGACAAGGTAAAGATTCCTAAGATTCTATCCTTTCTTCAGGAAGGATTGGAGAAAGGATTATCTGCAAGTTCCTTGAAGGGACAGATTTCTGCCTTGTCTATGTTACTTCACAAAAAACTGGCAGCTGTGCCAGATGTTCAAGCCTTTGTTCAGGCTCTGGTTAGAATCAAGCCTGTTTACAAACCTTTGACTCCTCCTTGGAGTCTCAACTTGGTTCTTTCAGTTCTTCAGGGGGTTCCGTTTGAACCCTTACATTCCGTTGATATTAAGTTATTATCTTGGAAAGTTTTGTTTTTGGTTGCAATTTCTTCTGCTAGAAGAGTTTCAGAATTATCTGCTCTGCAGTGTTCTCCTCCTTATCTGGTGTTCCATGCAGATAAGGTGGTTTTACGTACTAAACCTGGTTTTCTTCCAAAAGTTGTTTCTAACAAAAACATTAACCAGGAGATAGTCGTGCCTTCTTTGTGTCCGAAACCAGTTTCGAAGAAGGAACGTTTGTTGCACAATTTGGATGTTGTTCGCGCTCTAAAATTCTATTTAGATGCTACAAAGGATTTTAGACAAACATCTTCCTTGTTTGTTGTTTATTCTGGTAAAAGGAGAGGTCAAAAAGCAACTTCTACCTCTCTCTCTTTTTGGATTAAAAGCATCATCAGATTGGCTTACGAGACTGCCGGACGGCAGCCTCCTGAAAGAATCACAGCTCATTCCACTAGGGCTGTGGCTTCCACATGGGCCTTCAAGAACGAGGCTTCTGTTGATCAAATATGTAGGGCAGCGACTTGGTCTTCACTGCACACTTTTACCAAATTTTACAAGTTTGATACTTTTGCTTCTTCTGAGGCTATTTTTGGGAGAAAGGTTTTGCAAGCCGTGGTGCCTTCCATTTAGGTGACCTGATTTGCTCCCTCCCTTCATCCGTGTCCTAAAGCTTTGGTATTGGTTCCCACAAGTAAGGATGATGCCGTGGACCGGACACACCTATGTTGGAGAAAACAGAATTTATGTTTACCTGATACATTACTTTCTCCAACGGTGTGTCCGGTCCACGGCCCGCCCTGGTTTTTTAATCAGGTCTGATAATTTATTTTCTTTAACTACAGTCACCACGGTATCATATGGTTTCTCCTATGCAAATATTCCTCCTTAACGTCGGTCGAATGACTGGGGTAGGCGGAGCCTAGGAGGGATCATGTGACCAGCTTTGCTGGGCTCTTTGCCATTTCCTGTTGGGGAAGAGAATATCCCACAAATAAGGATGACGCCGTGGACCGGACACACCGTTGGAGAAAGTAATTTATCAGGTAAACATAAATTCTGTTTTTAACACAAAAACTCAAAGAGCAAGGGTACAGTAACAAGGTTATACAGAGAGCTCATAATGAGGTGGGAAATATTAATAGACCAACATTATTACTGGAGAAAAACACAGTAAGGGAACCCCCAAAGGTATCACCTTTGTGACTGATTATTCAGCACAATACAATGATATCTGTAAACTAATTTGTAAGCACTACGGTTTACTAGCAACTGATGATTGTCTGGCAGACTTGATGAGGGATGGTTGTGGATCTTCCTATCTCAGGAACAAGACCATTGGTCATATGGTCTCTCCATCACAACTGAGCACACCGACCTCTGCCAGACAGTCATCATGATTAACTTGAAGGGGTACATATAGATGTGGGTACCGTCAGTGTAAGGACTGTGAGCACGTACAAGTATCAAATACCTTTAGCTCCTTTGCTACAGAGAGACCTTTGAGGTGAGGTCATGTCTAAATTGTAGAGCTACGTATGCTGTCTATCTATTGTGGTGTACCCAATGTGGATATCAATACATTGGTCTCACGACAAGAGAGGTGCGATCCCGCATCCGGGAGCACCTCTCTACAATAAAGGTGAGCATTAGTGGTACCCCACTAGTCAAGCATTTTGTCAACAAACATGAGGGAAAAAGCGATACCCTCAAATGGTTGGTAATTGAATCCATCAAAGGGTCCAAAAGAGGGGGTGACAAATTTCACATTTTATCACGCCAGGAGATGTTCTGGATCTTTAAGCTCCAAACTAAATTTCCTAAGAGGCTAAACTCAGAATACGATTTTATAAATTATTGGTGCTAAGTTACAAACAATAATGCCCCCCCATTTCTTCTTGTTATCAATATTATTTATTAACAAACAGCTAAGGGTCATAGCAATCTATATTGGAGTCACAATATGAGATATATATATATATATATATATATATATATATGTCTTGAAAACGTTTGATAATATTCAACCATACAGTTAAGTTTGATAGAAATCCTATGCTGGAGGTACAATAGGAGAATTATACAATATTTGTTTGGAACATTTGAATGACTGATTTTGCTCCAATATGCTATAGCTTAAGACATTGATAGAAATACCATTTCTTTCTCTTTTTTTTTTCCTCTTTCTTTTTCATTATTTAATCTTCCCTCTCTGTAGACAAAAGTATACAATTGAATCAATGCATAACTAAATAACATAACAGTATGAGTTGTATATGTACTCACGGGTAAATTGTTGAATATGATTCATATAACCCCCAATGGGTTAACACAGATTGCTCAGGTGTGCCTATTAGCCTCCATCCAATGAGAGAGTTAGGGGTTTTTAAGTTGCCATTATACATGTGTTTTTATGGCTATGAGTGCGTTTTTTACCGAAACGTGTCAGCCAATTCGCTAGGCACAGGGATATGCTTATCCCATGTATTTTAAGTATGTCTCATTAATAAAAGTTTAATTTTTACTCTTAAAATTACACGGACTCCTGGCAATCCTTTCCTTTGAAGCTTGCTATTGCCAGTATAGCCGGTAGCAGTCCGTCTGCATCTGAACTCCTGTACTACTACCCATACCCAAGCTGTGTGTATCAGCATACGAGGATTCCCCATAGAAACAAAGCAGGACCGATGACGTCATCACAGTAATCGACACGCCTCTCTGCGCATAGTGGACGGACGAGGGTTCCGGTGGTGGTCGAACATACGGAGGGTGAGACGCTGGTCAGGAGCAGGAACCCAGGAACTGTATCTATACTTCAATCTGGGGGAACCGTATGAGAAGCCTGGTAAGGCATTGTATACCAATACTACTCATGTTATGTACACATCGATGTTACTCTGTGAAGCACTGAGCAAGGCTCCGGTCTAAGTTATTGCAAACATTGTGTATGGTCCGGGACTAACTGTTTTATTGAGTAAGGAAGCCTGTTTAGGCAAGAGATACTATCCCTGAATTCAACCATTAACACACACCGGTATCCAGTGAAGGATCTACGGATAAAAACACAAAACTACACCATTTAGCGTATGGGTAAATAATTACAGACACGGATGATTAAGAACATTGAAAGTTTGATACTTGTTACAGGGTTCATTTAAAGGGAACTTTTTGGAACATTTGTTTTTTCTTACAGATAAAATGTCACAGAGAATATATAGTGCTGAGGAGGCGTATGCCATCCTTGCATCAGTCAGGTGCCTCTATGTCTGACTCAGTCCCCAATTTTGACCCGGCCATATGCTCCGATACATCATTAGATACAGTCTCAACTGATAGCGATGTATCTGTTGCTGCTAGCCCTCCTGCCAGAAGGAGATGTGTTGCTGCCATTGCTGCTGAAGAGTGGGTAACTCCTCATCACCAGAGGCCAGATATCCCACCCTTCACAGCAAATCCTGTTATCAATATGGATGTTGCAGGATTTAGCCCCCAACAGTTTCTGGAGGTGTTTCTGGGCAATGATGTATTGGGGAACATTGTCACCCAAACTAATTTATATGCCCATCCGTTCCATGCTGCAAAGCAGCAATGGGCCCCCATCGATGTGCCAGAATGTAAAAAATTCTGGGCGTTGACTATGCTGATGGGCATCATAAAGAAACCTTCCATTCGCTCCTACTGAGCAGTAGCCCCATCTGCTCTACCCCCATTTTCTCCCAGTGTATGTCGAGGAAGAGGTATGAAATGATTCTACATTTCATGCACTTCAGCAACAACAGCCTGTGCCCCCCTAGGGAGCATCCCCAATTTGAAAGGCTGTATATAATCCGTCTCCTGATAACTCACTTTGCTGCTAAGTTTGCAGAGGCTTATACACCTGGAAGGAATATATGTGTGGATGAATCCCTGATGAAGTATAAGGGAAGGCTGGGATTCAAGCAGTATATTCTTTACAAGTGCTCTAGGTATCGGGTAAAGGTGTATAAGCTCTGTGAGAGCGAGAGTGGGTATATTCAGGCCTTCCGGGTGTATGAGGGAAAGGATAGCCACCTTGACCCTCCAGGTTGTCCAGAACATATGGGAACCACTGGCAAGATTGTCTGGGACCTGATATTACCCCTGAGCAAAGGGTACCCACTTGTATTTAGATCATTTCTATACAAGTGTCCTTTTGTTCAAGCTACTGTATTGCTTTGATACAGTAGCTTGTGGTACAATTAAAAAGAACTGCACAGGTTTCCCAGGACAACTTGCTCGCACCCGGCTACGAATGGGGGAGACCTCAGCTCTGCGCCAAGAGGAGCTGTTGGCAGTTAAGTACAGAGACAAGAAGGATGTATACCTTCTTACCACCATCCACAATGAGAGGACTGTGGAGGTCTCTGTATCTGGCAGAGCTGAGAGCATAATTAAGCCAGAGTGCATCAAGGCTTAAAACCGGCATATGGGTGGGGTTGATCTGTCAGATCAGCTGCTGCAGCCCTACCGAAATCATGCGGAAGACAAGGGCCTGGTACAAAAAGGTTGCATTTTACAGCCCACAACGCTTTTTTGTTGTTCAAAAAAGCAAACCCCGGAATGGAACAGACTTTTTTACAGTTTCAGCTCCAGATCATTTAGGGGATTTTGTACCAAGATGCACCTGCTCCCCGGGCGGTGATGGGAGAGAGCAGAGTTGGGGCTACTCATTTTATTTTTAAAATCCCCCCCTACTGTCGCAAAGCAGAAACCTAAAAAAAATGCAGAGTCTGTACCAAGAGGGGGCAGAGAAAGGACACCATATATTTTTTTGTTTTTTTTTACTTTTTACTGTGCCAGATTTTTACATTTCACTACTCTATTTTTTATAAGTTCCAAAACTGGTGCTGTATTTTACCCAAACCCCTGTCAAACCTATGCATGGGAGGCATGGGTGTACTCAGGGGGCCTATAAAAATGAAAATTGAAAAATAAACACTATACACTTTGTCCAATTTTCTTTTGGCTAAAACAGTTGCATCAAAGGCATCAAATCACGCCATATACAATAACGCCATATACAATACCTTGGGGTGTCAACATTTTTAAATATACAGTATACACTTTTATGGTAATAAATAAAACTGGGGTATGCGATAGGCCTATCAGAAAAAATACTTTCACTTTCAACTAAAATTACAAGTCATAAAATTGTAACAGGACTATCCCAAAATCCTGGCAAACCTATGCATGGGGGGCATAGGTGTACTCATGGGGTCTTGCAGAAAACAACCTGGAGTGTTTTTTTTTTTTTGCAATAACTTACAACAGGCTCTCCTAAATCATAGTCAAAAAGCAATGTGTGTGTAAAAATGAAAATTGAAAAATTACCTCCATACACTGTCTCCAATTTTTTAGGCTAAAACGTTGCATCAAATCACACCATATACAATACCTTTGGGGTGTCAACATTTCAAACATATACACTTTCATGGCAATAAATAAAACTGGGGTATGTGATAGGCTCCAAACTAAAGATAGGCCTATCAGAAGAAATACTCTCACTTTTAACTAAAATTACAAGTCTTAAAATTGTAACAGAACCTTCCCCAAATCCTGGCAAATCTATGCATGGGGGCATAGGTGTACTCAGGAGGTCTTGCAGAAAACAACCTTGCAATAACTTACAATAGGCTCTCCTAAATCGTAGCCAAAAGCAATGTGTGTGTAAAAATAAAAAAAATACCACCACACACTTTCTCCAATCTTTTTGGCTAAAACAGTTACCTCAAAGGCATCAAAACACCCCATATACAATACCTTTGGGTCTTAACTTCTGAAATATATGCACGTTCATGGCGAGCAAATAAATTGTGGCATGTAAAAAGGCCCCTCAAAAG
This sequence comes from Bombina bombina, assembly GCF_027579735.1. Taxonomy (NCBI): domain Eukaryota; kingdom Metazoa; phylum Chordata; class Amphibia; order Anura; family Bombinatoridae; genus Bombina; species Bombina bombina. Next base: position 34,991 of record NW_026512601.1, on the reverse strand, counting down.
ACCATAGTCAAAGAAGATATGTTACATTTGTAAAAAATCACACACATGTCAGAAGTTTGGCATTGCAAACCCCAAACAACCCAACAAACCTATGCATAGGTGGTATCATTATGCTAAGGAGATCTTGCTGAACTAATATTGGGGTGTTCTTTGGCAGTAACAGAAAACAGGAACTATGAATTCATGCCTAAAGTATGTATGTGAAAAATAACACAAAAAATGACCACCCAAAAGTTTGACAAAGACTGGTGGTTGAATTAGTGCATGGAAAGTGTTAAAATACCAGCATTTCAAATACCCTAGGGTGTCTACTTTTCAAAAATATATGATTTGATGGGGGTAAATTACATTGGCCAGCTTCAAAAATGTCCCATATAGGACATGGGTGCATGATGACAGATGTGAAACTTCCAAGTTGGAAAACTGGAATGCGCCCCCTAAAAATAAGACCTTTTAGCCCCCAGAGAACCCAACAGACCTATACATGGGTGGTATCACTGCACTCAGGAGATGTTGCTGAACACACATTGGTGTGTTATTTGGCAGTAACCATTAAGTTCTCAGTAAATGTATTCTTAAATTGCTATTTTGAAAAAAAAAAAAATGTCTTCAAAATTTGGCCTAGATTGGTGGCAAAATGGTTGCATGAAAAGATTCAAAATACCCCAAGTTTAATACCTTAGGTTGTCCTCTTTTAAAAAATATATACATAGGAAGTGTTATTCAGGGATTCCTGAAAGATATCAGTGTTTGAATGTAACTATCGCTAATTTAAAAAAAAAAAAAAATGGTTTGTAAATAGCAAAGTACTACTTGTATTTATTGCCCTATAACTTGCAAAGAACATGTAAACATTGGGTATTTCTAAATTAAGGACAACATTTAGAAACTATTTAGCATGGGTGGTTTTTGGTGGTTGTAGATGTGTAACAGATTTTGGGGGGTCAAAGTTAGATAAGGTTTGTTTTTCAATTTTTTTTCATCATATTTTATAAAAAAATGTAATAGTAAATTATAAGATAAGATGAAAATAATGGTATCTTTAAAAAGTCAATTTAATGGCAAGAAAAACGGTATATATTATGTGTGGGTAAAGTAAATGAGTAAGAGGAAAAACATAATTTATGTAAGAACTTACCTGATAAATTCATTTCTTTCATATTGGCAAGAGTCCATGAGCTAGTGACGTATGGGATATACAATCCTACCAGGAGGGGCAAAGTTTTCCAAACCTCAAAATGCCTATAAATACACCCCTCACTACACCCACAATTCAGTTTAACGAATAGCCAAGCAGTGGGGTGATAAAGAAAGGAGTAGAAAGCATCAACAAAAGAAATTTGGAAATAATTGTGCTTTATACAAAAAAATCATAACCACCATAAAAAGGGGTGGGCCTCATGGACTCTTGCCAATATGAAAGAAATGAATTTATCAGGTAAGTTCTTACATAAATTATGTTTTCTTTCATGTAATTGGCAAGAGTCCATGAGCTAGTGACGTATGGGGATAGCAATACCCAAGATGTGGATCTCCACTCAAGAGTCACTAGAGAGGGAGGGAATAAAATAAAAACAGCCATTTTCCGCTGAAAAAATTAATCCACAACCCAAAAAAATAAGTTTATTTTCATAATTGAAAGAAAAAAACTTAAAGCAGAAGAATCAAACTGAAACAGCTGCCTGAAGAACTTTTCTACCAAAAACTGCTTCCGAAGAAGCAAATACATCAAAACGGTAGAATTTAGTAAATGTATGCAAAGAGGACCAAGTTGCCGCTTTGCAAATCTGATCAACTGAAGCTTCATTCTTAAAAGCCCACGAAGTGGAGACTGATCTAGTAGAATGAGCTGTAATTCTCTGAGGCGGGGCCTGACCCGACTCCAAATAAGCTTGATGAATCAAAAGTTTCAACCAAGAAGCCAAGGAAATAGCAGAAGCCTTCTGACCTTTCCTAGGACCAGAAAATAAAACACATAGACTGGAAGTCTTCCTGAAATCTTAAGTAGCTTCCACATAGTATTTCAAAGCTCTTACCACATCCAAAGAATGTAAGGATCTTTCCAAAGAATTCTTAGGATTAGGACATAAGGAAGGGACAACAAGTTCTCTATTAATGTTGTTAGAATTCACAACCTTAGATAAAAATTGAAAAGAAGTCCGCAAAACTGCCTTATCCTGATGAAAAATCAGAAAAGGAGACTCACAAGAAAGAGCAGATAGCTCAGAAACTCTTCTAGCAGAAGAGATGGCCAAAAGGAACAATACTTTCCAAGAAAGTAGTTTAATGTCCAAAGAATGCATAGGTTCAAATGGAGGAGCCTGTAAAGCCTTCAGAACCAAATTAAGACTCCAAGGAGGAGAAATTGATTTAATGACAGGCTTAATATGAACTAAAGCCTGTACAAAACAGTGTATATCAGGAAGTATAGCAATCTTTCTGCGAAATAAAACAGAAAGAGCGGAGATTTGTCCTTTCAAGGAACTTGCAGACAAACCCTTATCCAAACCATCCTGAAGAAACTGTAAAATTCTAGGAATAATAAAAGAATGCCAGGAGAATTTATGGGAAGAACAGCATGAAATGTAAGTCTTTCAAATTCTATAATAAATCTTTCTAGAGACAGATTTACAAGCTTGTAACATAGTATTAATCACTGAGTCAGAGAAACCTCTATGACTTGGTACTAAGCGTTCAATTTCAATACCTTCAAATTTAATGATTTGAGATCCTGATGGAAAAACGGACCTTGAGATAGTAGGTCTGGCCGTAACGGAAGTGGCCAAGGCGGGCAACTGGACATCCGAACCAGATCCGCATACCAAAACCTGTGTGGCCATGCTGGAGCCACCAGAAACACAGATGATTGTTCCATGATGATTTTGGAAATCACTCTTGGAAGGAGAACTAGAGGCGGGAAAATGTAAGCAGGATGATAACACCAAGGAAGTGTCAGCGCATCCACTGCTTCCGCCTGAACATCCCTGGACCTGGACAGGTATCTGGGAAGTTTCTTGTTTAGATGAGAGGCCATGAGATCTATCTCTGGAAGACCCCACGTCTGAACAATCTGAGAAAATACATCTGGATGGAGAGACCACTCCCCTGGATGTAAAGTCTGGCGGCTGAGATAATCCCCCTCCCAATTGTCTACACCTGGGATATGCACCGCAGAGATTAGACAGGAGCTGGATTCCACCCAAGCAAGTATCCAAGATACTTCTTTCATAGCTTGGGGACTGTGAGTCCCACCCTGATGATTGACATATGCCACTGTTGTGATATTGTCTGTCTGAAAACAAATGAACGGTTCTCTCTTTAACAGAGGCCAAAACTGAAGAGCTCTGAGAATTGCACGGAGTTCTAAAATATTTATTGGTAATCTCGCCTCTTGAAATTTCCAAGCCCCTTGTACTGTCAGAGATCCCCAAACAGCTCCCCAACCTGAAAGACTCGCATCTGTTGTGATCACAGTCCAGGTTGGTCGAACAAAAGAAGCCCCTTGAACTAAACGATGGTGATCTATCCACCACGTCAGAGAGAGTCGTACATTGGGATTTAAGGATATTAATTGTGATATCTTTGTATAATCCCTGCACCATTGGTTCAGCATACAAAGCTGTAGAGGTCTCATGTGAAAACGAGCAAAGGGGATCGCGTCCGATGCTGCAGTCATGAGACCTAAAACTTCCATGCACATAGCCACTGAAGGGAATGACTGAGACTGAAGGTGCCGGCAGGCTGCAACCAATTTTAAACGTCTCTTGTCTGTTAGAGACAGGGTCATGGACACTGAATCTATCTGGAAGCCTAAAAAGGTGACCCTTGTCTGAGGAATCAAGAAACTTTTTGGTACATTGATCCTCCAACCATGTTTCCGAAGAAACAACACTAGTTGATTCGTGTGAGATTCTGCAGTACGTAAAGACTGAGCTAGTACCAAGATATCGTCCAAATAAGGAAACACCGCAATACCCTGTTCTCTGATTACAGAGACTAGGGCACCCAGAACCTTTGAAAAGATTCTTGGAGCTGTTGCTAGGCCAGATGGAAGAGCAACAAATTGGTAATGCTTGTTTAGAAAAGAGAATCTCAGAAACTGATAATGTTCTGGATGAATCGGAATATGAAGGTATGCATCCTGCAAGTCTATTGTGGACATATAATGTCCTCGCTGAACAAAAGGCAGAATAGTCCTTATAGTCACCATCTTGAAAGTTGGTACTCTTACATAACGATTCAAAATTTTCAGATCTAGAACTGGTCTGAATAAATTTTCCTTTTTTGGGACAATCAATAGATTTGAATAAAACCCCAAACCTTGTTCCTGAAAAGGAACTGGCATGATTACCCCTGAAGACTCCAGGTCTGAAACACACTTCAGGAAAGCCTGAGCTTTTACTGGATTTGCTGGGATACGTGAGAAAAAAAATCTTCTCACAGGAAGTCTTACTCTGAATCCTATTCGATACCCTTGAGAGACAATGCTCTGAATCCATTGATTTTGGACAGATTGTATCCAAATATCCTTGAAAAACCTTAATCTGCCCCCGACCAGCTGAGCTGGAATGAGGGCCGCACCTTTATGCAGACTTAGGGGCTGACTTTGGTTTCCTAAATGGCTTGGATTTATTCCAATTTGAGGAAGGCTTCCAATTGGAAGCAGATTCCTTGGGGGAGGATTGAGTTTTTGTTCCTTATTCTGACGAAAGGAACGAAAGCGGTTAGAAACCTTAGATTTACCCTTAGGTTTTTTATCCTGAGGCACAAAAACTCCCTTTCCCCCAGTGACAGTTGAAATAATAGAATCTAACTGAGAACCAAATAAATTATTACCTTGGAAAGAAAGATAGTAATCTAGATTTAGATGTCATATCAACATTCCAAGATTTAAGCCACAAAGCTCTTCTAGCTAATATAGCTAAGGATATGGATCTAACATCAATTTTGATAATATCAAAAATGGCATCACAAATAAAATGATTAGCATATTGCAGTAAGTGAATAATGCTAGATAAGTCAGAATCCAATTCCTGTTGCGCTAAATTCTCCAACCAGAAAGTTGATGCAGCCGCAACATCAGCCAAAGAAATTGCAGGTCTGAGAAGATGACCTGAATATAAATAGGCCTTCCTTAGATAAGATTCAAGCTTCCTATCTAAAGGATCCTTAAAGGAAGTACTATCTTCCATAGGAATAGTGGTACATTTAGCAAGAGTAGAAATAGCCCCATCAACTTTGGGGATTTTTTCCCAAAACTCTATAGATTTTGCTGGTAAAGGATACCATTTTTTAAACCTTGAAAAAGGAATAAAAGAAGTACCTGGCTTATTCCATTCCTTAGAAACCATATCAGAAATAGTCTCAGGAATAGGAAAAACCCCTGGAGAAACAACAGGAGGTTTAAAAACAGCATTTAAACGTTTATTAGACTGAACGTCAAGAGGAATGGTTACCTCAATATCCAAAGTAATTAACACTTCTTTTAATAAAGAACGCATATACTCTATTTTAAATAAATAAGTAGATTTGTCAGTGTCAATGTCTGAGGAAGGATCTTCTGTATCGGATAGATCCTCATCAGAAGAGGATAAATTATTATGTTGTTGGTCATTTGAAATTTCATCAACTAAATGAGAAGTTTTAAAAAGACCTTTTACGTTTATTAGAAGGTGGAAATGCAGACATGGGGGCCTAGTTATCAAGCCGTCAACCTCAAATACGCTGGAATTCCGCATCGTATTTGTGGCGAGGCTGATACGCCTTAGTTATCAAAGGCTCGAGACCGGCAAAAGTAGAATTTTGTGACGTAAGCATCGATCCGCCGCACTCAGTCCGACACAGATCGATCCTTACGTCACTCCAGATGTTCCGCACACAAGTGCGGCACATTCTCACTACTTTTGCTAGTTATCAAAAAACTAGCAGGTACGCTCGGCACTTTTACGGCCCAGCGTACCTGGTTTTCAATCCGCCACCCCTGGAGGCGGCGGATCCCATAGGAATCAATGGGAGTCTGACCATAGCGAAAGTACAAGTTCGCTGCTGACAGACATCCCATTGATTTCTATGGGAGCTGTCTACACCTAACACCCTAACATGTACCCCGAGTCTAAACACCACTAATCTGTCCCCCCCCTACACCGCCGCAACTAAATAAAGTTATTACCCCCTAAACCGCCGCTCCCGGAGCCCACCGCAAGCTACTCTATACATATTAACCCCTAAACCGCCGCTCCAGGAGCCCACCGCAACTATAATAAATGTATTAACCCCTAAACCACCGCTCCCTGAACCCGCCGCAACCTATATTAAATGTATTAACCCCTAATCTGCCCCCCCCTACACCGTTGCCACCTATAATAAATTTATTAACCCCTATCCTGCCCCCCCACACCGTCGCCACCTATAATAAATTTATTAACCCCTAATCTGCCCCCCCTACACCGTCGCCACCTATAATAAATTTATTAACCCCTATCCTGCCCCCCACTACGCCGCCGCCACTGTAATAAAATTATTAACCCCTAAACCTAAGTCTAACCCTAACCCTAACGCCCCCCTAACTTAAATATTAATTAAATAAATCTAAATAAATTAACTCTTATTAACTAAATGAATCCTATTTAAAACTATATACTTACCTTTAAAATAAACCCTAATATAGCTACAATATAAATAATAATTATATTCTAGCTATTTTAGGATTTATATTTATTTTACAGGTACCTTTCAATTTATTTTAACTATTTAATAGCTTACCTAGCTAAAATAAAGAGAAATGTACCTGTTAAATAAATCCTAACCTAAGTTACAATTACACCTAACACTACACTATACTTTAATAAATTATTCCTATTTAAAAATAAATACTTACCTGTAAAATAAACCCGAAGATAGCTACAATGTAATTAATAATTATATTGTAGCTATCTTAGGATTTATATTTATTTTACAGGTAACTTTGTATTTATTTTAGCTAGTTAGAATAGTTATTAAATAGTTATTAACTATTTAATAACTACCTAGCTAAAAGAAATACAAAATTACCTGTAAAATAAATCCTAACTTAAGTTACAATTAAACCTAATACTACACTATCATTAAATTAATTAAATAAACTACCTACAAATAACTTCAATTAAATACAATTACATAAACTAACTAAAGTACAAAAAATAAAAAAATAAGTTACAAACATGTTAAAAATATTACAACAATTTTAAGCTACTTACACCTAATCTAAGCCCCCTAATAAAATAACAAACCCCCCCAAAATAAAAAAATGCCCTACCCTATTCTAAATTAAATAAATTTCAAAGCTTTTTTACCTTACCAGCCCTTAAAAGGGCCATTTGTGGGGGCATGCCCCAAAGAAAACAGCTCTTTTGCCTGTAAAAGAAAAATACAACCCCCCCCAACATTAAAACCCACCACCCACATACCCCTAATCTAACCCAAACCCCCCTTACAAAAACCTAACACTAATCCCCTGAAGATCATCCTACCTTTAGTTGTCTTCACTCAGCCGAGCCACCGATGGAACTGAAGAGGACATCCGGAGCGGAAGAAGTTAATCCTCCAAGCGGCGCTGAAGAAATCTTCCATCCGATGAAGTCATCATCCAGGCGGCGCTGAAGAAAAGTCTTCGATCCGGCCGATGTCATTTTCAAAGAGGCGCTGAAGAGGTCTTCTATCCGGGCGAAGTCATCTTCCAAGCCGGGTCTTGAATCTTCCTTCCGCCGACGCGGAACCACCTTCTTCACCGACTGACTACGACGAATGACGGCTCCTTTAAGGGACGTCATCCAAGATGGCGTCCCCTCAATTCCGATTGGCTGATAGGATTCTATCAGCCAATCGGAATTAAGGTAGGAAAATTCTGATTGGCTGATGGAATCAGCCAATCAGATTCAAGTTCAATCCGATTGGCTGATCCAATCAGCCAATCAGATTGCGCTTGCATTCTATTCCTACCTTAATTCCGATTGGCTGATAGAATCCTATCAGCCAATCGGAATTGAGGGGACACCATCTTGGATGACGTCCCTTAAAGGAGCCGTCATTCGTCGTAGTCCGTCGGTGAAGAAGGTGGTTCCGCGTCGGCGGAAGGAAGATTCAAGACCCAGCTTGGAAGATGACTTCGCCCGGATAGAAGACCTCTTCAGCGCCTCTTTGAAGATGACATCGGCCGGATCGAAGCCTTTTCTTCAGCGCCGCCTGGATGATGACTTCATCGGATGGAAGATTTCTTCAGCGCCGCTTGGAGGATTAACTTCTTCTGCTCCGGATGTCCACTTCGGTTCCATCGGTGGCTCTGCTGAGTGAAGACAACTAAAGGTAGGATGATCTTCAGGGGATTAGTGTTAGGTTTTTGTAAGGGGGGTTTGGGTTAGATTAGGGGTATGTGGGTGGTGGGTTTTAATGTTGGGGGGGGTTGTATTTTTCTTTTACAGGCAAAAGAGCTGTTTTCTTTGGGGCATGCCCCCACAAATGGCCCTTTTAAGGGCTGGTAAGGTAAAAGAGCTTTGAAATTTATTTAATTTAGAATAGGGTAGGGCATTTTTTTATTTTGGGGGGGTTTGTTATTTTATTAGGGGGCTTAGATTAGGTGTAAGTAGCTTAAAATTGTTGTAATATTTTTAACATGTTTGTAACTTATTTTTTTATTTTTTGTACTTTAGATAGTTTATGTAATTGTATTTAATTGTAGTTATTTGTAGGTAGTTTATTTAATTAATTTAATGATAGTGTAGTATTAGGTTTAATTGTAACTTAGGTTAGGATTTATTTTACAGGTAATTTTGTATTTCTTTTAGCTAGGTAGTTATTAAATAGTTAATAACTATTTAATAACTATTCTAACTAGCTAAAATAAATACAAAGTTACCTGTAAAATAAATATAAATCCGAAGATAGCTACAATATAATTATTAATTATATTGTAGCTATCTTAGGGTTTATTTTACAGGTAAGTATTTATTTTTAAATAGGAATAATTTATTAAAGTATAGTGTAGTGTTAGGTGTAATTGTAACTTAGGTTAGGATTTATTTAACAGGTACATTTCTCTTTATTTTAGCTAGGTAAGCTATTAAATAGTTAATAACTATTTAATAGCTATTGTACCTGGTTAAAATAAATTGAAAGGTACCTGTAAAATAAAAATAAATCCTAAGATAGCTAGAATATAATTATTATTTATATTGTAGCTATATTAGGGTTTATTTTAAAGGTAAGTATATAGTTTTAAATAGGATTCATTTAGTTAATAAGAGTTAATTTATTTAGATTTATTTAATTAATATTTAAGTTAGGGGGGCGTTAGGGTTAGACTTAGGTTTAGGGGTTAATAATTTTATTACAGTGGCGGCGGTGTAGCTGGGGCAGATTAGGGGTTAATAAATTTATTATAGGTGGCGACGGTGTAGGGGGGGCAGTATAGGGGTTAATAGGTTTAATATAGGTTGCGGCGGGTTCAGGGAGCGGCGGTTTAGGGGTTAAACTATTTATTCAGTTGCGGAGAGGTGCGGGATCAGCAGGATAGGGGTTAATAATTTTATAATAGAGGGCGACGGTGTAGGGGGGGCAGGATAGGGGTTACTAGGTATACTGTAGGTGGCAGCGGTGGTTTAGGGGTTAATACATTTATAAGAGTTGCGGCAGGGTCTAGGAGCGGCGGTTTAGGGGTTAATACATTTATAAGAGTTGCGGCAGGGTCTAGGAGCGGCGGTTTAGGGGTTAGTAACTTTATTGAGTTGCGGGAGGCTCCGGGGGCGCCGGTATAGGGGGTAGAACAGTGTAGTTTAGTGTGAGTGCTTAGTGACAGGCTAGCAAGAAAGCTGTGAAAAAGCCGAAGAGCAGCGAGATCGGATGAGTGATAACTCTCACAGTCCGCTGCTCATCGCCCCGCGGCTTTTTGACAGCTTTATTTGATAACTTAGGCGTATTTTTTCAGGTCCGCGGCGGCGATGTGAGGCGAGCTAAGGCGGGCGTATTGGGCCGGCGAAGCCAGAAAAGTAGACGGCTTGATAACTACCCCCCAAAGCCTTCAGGATAGAATCAGAAACAAATTCTTTAAAATTTACAGGTATATCATGCACATTAGAAGTTGAAGGAACTGCAACTGGCAATGTACTAGTATTGATGGATACACTATCTGCATGTAAAAGTTTATCATGACAACTATTACAAATGACATTCGGCAAAATAATTTCTACAATTTTACAACAAATGCACTTAGCTTTGGTAGAACCGATGTCAGGCAGCAATGTTCCAGCAGAAACTTCTGAGGCAGGATCAGATTGAGACATCTTGCAAAATGTAAGAGAAAAAAACAACATATAAAGCAAAATGATCTATTTCCTTATATGAGAGTTTCAGGAATGGGAAAAAATGCAAATAGCATAGCCCTCTGATAGAGAAAAAGGCAAGAGGCAAACATCAATGGGGTATTGAAATAATGAAAAAGTTTGGCGCCAAGTATGAAGCACAACGTAACTTAAACTTTTTTTGGCGCCAAAAATAACCGGAAATGACACACTCGCATCACTAATGACGCAACCGTGTGAAAGGTCTCGGGGTCAAGTATGACACAATAAAGTTTAGCATTTGACGCACCCGTGGGCCTTATACCGCCCGCAATTTGCAAGAAGTAGTCAATTGAAAAAAAAGACTAAATCCCAGGTAAGAATAAAAAATAAATTTCTTAAAAAAAATACTAAACCCCAGGTAAGATTAAAAAATAAATTTCTTTAAAAAATGTTTATATTCCCCAAATATGAAACTGACAGTCTACAGAAGGAAATACATGAACCTGACTCATGGCAAATAGAAGTACAATACATATATTTAGAACTTTATATAAATGCATAAAGTGCCAAACCATAGCTGAGGTGTCTTAAGTAATAAAAAAACATACTTGCCAAAAGACACCCATCCACATATAGCAGATAGCCAGACCAGTACTGAAACAGTTATCAGTAAAGGTAATGGTAAATTGAGAGTATATTGTCAATCTGGACAGGGAGGTAGGAGATGAATCTCTACGACCGATAACAGAGAACCTATGAAATAGACCCCCGTTAGGAAAATCATCGTATTCAATAAGTGATACTCCCTTCACGTCCCTCTGACATTCGCTGTACTCTGAGAGGAATCGGGCTTCAACAATGCTGAGAAGCGCATATCAACGTAGAAATCTTAGCACAAACTTACTTCACCACCTCCATAGGAGGCAAAGTTTGTAAAACTGAATTGTGGGTGTGGTGAGGGGTGTATTTATAGGCATTTTGAGGTTTGGGAAACTTTGCCCCTCCTGGTAAGATTGTATATCCCATATGTCACTAGCTCATGGACTCTTGCCAATTACATGAAAGAAATTACAGCTAAACACAAACAGCAGAAATGTAAAAATAGCCCTGGTCCCAAACGGTCAGAAAATTGAAAAGTGCTCTGGTGGTTACTAAGGGGTTAAAATAACTTTTTTTTTTTTTTACCATTCCTGCTGCATAATGTAGAATGGGGTGTAGGCTATTTGCAACTTAATCTAAAGTAAGATTTAAGATGAGTAAAGTGTAGACTGTCCCTAAACTCTCTAGTTTGCTATGTACAAATTAACATGCTAACATAAATGGAGCCGATGTTAATATATGCTGGTATTTTGGGGTGGGAACACCAATCTCCTCCTGCTTTAGACAATGTATGTGTGTGTTGTTGCATCATGTGCCAGATAAACCACTTATAATATTCCTTACAAACTTATGCTATAATTGTAACTATTGTAACAACGGTTTACAGTCAGAAAATCTCATTTGTACAGGTGAAGTTAATACTGAACAAGGTGATCTGTGTGTGAGGAGTCAGATGGGAGCTGCAGAACAGGAAATTTGCAATAACAATAGCACAGGTGAGTGTGTAGCGTTTCCGTTAATCTTCGTCACATTACACGTTTCCTTTTTTGTTCCAACAAAACAAAAAAACAGAGACTAGGACAGCGTAGGAAGGAAACGAAAATAAGTAGTTTTAATGGTCATTTGTTCAACTGAAAACAGGAGAGTGGTTTCCTACAGTGTATTTTCATGCAGCACTTGTGCATGCGATATGTCCAATACGCCAAAATCTCTGTTGTGTGTGCAGCTTAGTAATATTCTGGGCAGGACCTCAATACATTGTCAGTCTGCCGAACTGTCTCGTCCCCACCCACCTGAAGAAAGGTAGAAACTTCTCTGAATGTTCAGTGTGTCTTTGTCTCTACCTCTGCTCTGGACCCGTTTGCCCTCTATTCTTGCCTTTGTAGAAAGTAGCAAGATACAGTGCCTTTTTTATCTGTGTCTTTTGGTTTTGATTATATAGCTCTTGTAGAGTGATGTAGATCTAATGCTTGACAAATCCAGGAACGCGGTTGGGTTTGCGTGACTTGATGGGTGTTTCTTTCATATAGGTGGCGAGAGTACACGAGCTGTTACGTGTTGGATATACATTCCTACTAGGAGGAGGCAAAGTTTCCCAAACCTCAAAAGCCTATACATATCCCTCCAACCTCACACATACCTCAGTTTTTAACTTTGCCTCCTTAGGAGGTGGTTGAAGCATTATGATGTGCTTGATTTCTTCAGTGAATGATGCTTCAGAGCATATTGAAGCCCAGTTCCCCTCAGAGTACAGTGCTTGTCAGAGGGAAGTGGAGTACGGCCGCATTTCACCATGTTTTCGCCTCACGGGAAATCTTTTCATGGGCTCTCTGTAAATTTGGTCGCAGTGATTCATCTTCTGTGTCCTTTTACAGATCAACGTTATACAGTCCTGGCCAAAAGTTTTGAGAATGACACAAATATTAATTTCACAAAGTCTACTGCTACAGTGTTTTTAGATCTTTTTGTCAGTTGTTACTATGGTATACTGAAGTATAATTACAAGCATTTCATAAGTGTCAAAGTCTTTTATTGACAATTACTTTAGGTTTATGCAGAGTCAATATTTACAGTGTTGACCCTTCTTTTTCTAGACCTCTGCAATTTGCCCTGGCATGCTGTCAATCAATTTCTGGGCCACACCCTGACTGATGGCAGCCTTTTTGCATAATCAATGCTTGGAGTTTGTCAGAATATGTGGTTGGGGGGGGTATGTTCACCCTCTTGAAGATTGATCACAAGTTCTCAATGGGATTAAGTTCCGGGGAGTTTCCTGGCCATGGACCCAATATTTCGATGTTTTGTTCCCCAAGTCACTTAATTATCACTTTTGCCTTATGGCAAGGTGCTCTATTATGCTGAAAAAGTCATTGTTTGTCACCAAACTGTTCTTGGATGGTTAGGAGAAGTTGCTCTTGGAGGATGTTTTTGTAGCATTCTTTATTCATGGCTGTTTTATTAGGCAAAATTGTGAGTGAGCACACTCCATTGGCTGAGAAGCAACCCCACACATGAATGGTCTCAGGATGCTTTACTGTTGGCATGACACAGGACTGATAGTAGCACTCACCTTTTTCTTCTCCGGACAAGGTTCTATCCAAATGCCCCAAAGAATCGGAAAGGGGATTCATCAGAGAAAATGACTTTACCCCAGTCGAATAGCTAAAGATATATAAACATATATAAGCAAAGTAAACGACTATGAATATAGTCCACAAATTTATTAAAACATAAAGTAGTCTAATACAAGGCTAATCTAAAATATCAGACGTCTCCGATATTACAATAATGTTCTAAAAAGTAACCTAAACATAAGTCATATGCGCATATCAAAAAGTGTGAAATAGCCACATAGAATATAGTTAATAGTAGCCACCTTAAAATATACTTAATAAAATGTAATTAATAAAATAACCACCAAATAAGGTCTGGTAAAGTCTCTGGCAAAGTTTGTTAGGTCTCTGGACAAAACACTAAGACCAGGAGGAATGGCAGTATTTTTTCTTCATCCTGCGTTTTGATGCACTAATACACGGATGGTACACAGAGAAACTTTCTGAGGATATATCCTGTTCTGACTTTGCGGATATCACTGCTACAAGTTTCTAGTCAGAATATAGACCGTTTGGCTACATGATTGCAAGTCAGACCACATGGTCATTCACTTACCTTAAATACTGCCATTCCTCCTGGTCTTAGTGCTTTGTCCAGAGACCTAACAAACTTTACCAGAGACTTTACCAGAGATTATTTGGATTAATTGCAATTGATCTGATCACTCTTCATAACATTCTGAAGTATTTGCAAATTGCAATCATAAAAACTGAGGCAGCAGACTTTGTGAAATGAATATTTGTGTCATTCTCAAAACTTTTGGCCAGGACTGTACTATTCCATTACCTCTGCTGATATTTTTCCCTACTGGTTTGGCTGTTTGCTTTCAGTGGACCAGTGTATAAACGATAAGTAAAAAAAAAAAAATCTTTATGGACACTCTCAGCTATGGATTGGGCACTTTTTCTTTTAAAAATGTGTTGCTATGTATATGTTTATATAGAGCCCAGGGGCAGGTACTATTTACCTCTAAACACTAATAGATCATATAAACATAGAGGGATTACAACATAATTTCCCCCTCAACATAATAAACAGCATCATATGAGGGTGTTATATTTGAACTCTTAGGAGCTAATTATATGCTATATAGAGGGATCTGAGTGACCGGACAACAGGGCTAGTAATATCTAAGGGCATGTCTCGCGAGATACTTACAGCCCCATTCTGTTTTTTTCTATGCTCACAAGCGCAGCCACTTTGTCACATTTATTTAGGAGATTATGATGCATTATAACATCGCGCCCCAACGATCTCTCTATTTAGAAAGCAGCAATATTTAAATTTTCACGCTTGTTTTTTTTTCCTTTAAAAATAACGCCTGCTTGACACCATACACCCTAAATCATGTATGGCAGGGCTTTACTAGCAGTTTTGTTTTTAGCTCTCTAAAAAATAATCACATTTTGCGATGATTTATTATGCATCATTGTTTGATTATTACTATTATTATTATCGGTTATTTGTAGATTGCCAACAGATTCCGCAGCGCTATAAACAAAGGCAGAGTACAACAAAACAATTATAGGGATCAAATGGGTAGAGGGCCCTGCCAAGAGTCGCACTGTTGTAGTCAGCTCTTAAGAAGGTGATCTACAAACAGCTGGACTCTGAGGCATACATGCTAAGGGGGTTCAGGGGATATAAATGTAGGAGAGGAACTGGTATAAAGAAAGGTTAGTGTAGATTGTATGCATCCCTGAAAAGAAGAGTCTTTAGGGAGTGCTTGAAGCTTTCAAGACTAGGGGAGAGTCTTGTGGAGCGAGGCAGAGAGTTCCACAAGATGGGAGCCAGTCTGGAGAAGTCCTGTAAACGGGAGTGTGATGAGGTAACGAGAGGAGGAGAGTAGGAGGTCATGAGCAGAGCGAAGGGGACGGGAGGGAGAGTATCTGGAGACAAGGTCTGAGATATAGGGGGGAGCAGTGCAGTTGAAGGCTTTGTATGTCAGAGTGAGAATTTTGTGTTTAATCCTAGAGGCAAGAGGAAGCCAGTGAAGGGATTGGCAGAGAGGTGCAGCAGATGAAGAGCGACGTGTAAGGAAGATGAGTCTGGCAGAGGCATTCATTATGGATTGTAAAGGAGCTAGGTGGCAGCTGGGGAGATCAGAGAGGACAGAGTTGCAGTAATCGAGGCGGGAAAGGATGTGAGAGAGTGGATTAAAATCTTAGTTGTGTCTTGTGTAAGGAAATGCCTAATTTTAGAGATGTTTTTAAGGTGGAAGCGGCAGGCTTTAGCCAAGGACTGAATGTGAGGAGTGAAAGAAAGATCTGAGTCAAATGTGACCCGAGACATCGGGCATGTGGGGTAGGGGTAATGATGGAGTTGTCGACAGTTATAGAGAGATTGGAGTGGAGATTTTGGAAGAAGGGGAGAAAATATGGAGCTCGGTTTTGGAGAGATTAAGCTTGAGGTAGTGAGAGGACATCCAGGAAGAGATGTGAGCAAGACAGTTAGTGACACGGGTTAGCAAGGAAGGAGATAAGTCTGTGTAACGGAAGCTTCCGTTACTTTTGTACTTGGAGAGGAATGCAGACCAGCCTCCTCCCCACCGACTATGGACCCTGGAACTTGAGGGGATTCTATGATTTGGGAGGCGGGTGTCCAGGGTACATTTGGAGTACTTTTACCCTGGATTCAGGTTTACCCTGTTTCCATGAATTCCCAGAGACTCTGAGAACTGAAGGGCCCTGAAGATTACTGTTTTGTTGGAGTATAAGGTGACAGCCCAATCCAGCATTGTTTGCTGCACCCCCCCCCCCTAGACTCCGAGACTCAGAATGTTTGAGCTGATTGCAACCTCCTGCTCTAATGCTGGGACCTCCTGCTGTTATGTGTATGCATATCTAGTCTAGGTGTGAAGTGTCTTTCTGTTATTGTGTGAGTCATCCATTGTCCTTTTGTAAGTCAGGATGTGATTAAAATCTTGTTTAACTAACCATTGTCTGATGTTTGTCTCATTGTATAATATTTGTTTCTATTGATTATGTGGTAACTACCCCCCCCCCTTTGTTGGAAATGTATAAAAGCTGTGTTTTCTGTGCAATAAAGCAGTTCCTATTTTGACCCTCAAGCATTCAGTCTTGGCTAATGTCCTTGGGGTAGCTATAACAACTTGCAGCGGTCGTTATTCTAATAGTGGCAGGTATCCAGTGGAGGTTCATGGGTTGGTGTTTGGTGGGAGGAAGCTGACTTTAGTGGGTATACCCAGTCTGGGGTACCGAGACACTCTACAATTGGCTGGCAGCGGTGGGATCTGCTTCCTCCTTACGGAGCAGTTCCAAACTACCAGTGGGACCTCGATGGAAATGGAGGCTGAATTCCTGTGGAGATTGCAGGCAACGCTGGCCCAGTTTGATGGCCCTGTCTTGGCAGAGGGCAAACTGGCCTGGAAGGATATGGTTCGATGGAAACTCTGGAACGAGGCTCTCCAGTTTGAACAGGACTACCAGGGGAAGTCCCTTCCTACTCCAGAGCAGCAATACTGGCTCCAGATGGATCTACGAATGCCGTTCCTGGGAAAGCAGCCCCGGGAGGAATGGATGGCCGAATTGGACGGGTTGGTCCAGACAGAGATGGAGGTGGACAAAGGGTACCGGGCACTACCGTTGTATGCGGCCCAGGTGTGTCCGGAGATGGAGACGGATGGTCCTACAGAGGGCTATGACTACAGCGGCCTAGGATTGCTATTTGAAAGTGTCGCACAGGACCTCCACTGCGGGAGTACAGCAGAGTGGCGTCAGGAGGACATACTGGAACATAGAGAGCTGAGTCTGAACCTTACAAAAGTACCCGGGCTGAGGGACGATCTTGATTACCTAGCTGCACATGAGTGGGAGCTAGAAACGGCATATAAAAGGCTGTTAGATCTATTTCAGTAGCATACCTCAGAGCCTGCAGAGGGCTATGGTGCAGCGATCAATAATTTATTGGACTTTTCCTCAGAGGAGTGGCAACTGGTAATGAGCTACCATGAGCTGCTAGACCACAATCAGCAGCCTAGCCCTGAGCTTGCCAAACCAGTAGAAGCGCTGGCAACAGGGCAGGGCACCAATGGCCTCTGTCCAGCACCTGTGATATCTATGTAGTTCCAGGGAGAGGAGGTAGTCAATTTCTCTACACAGCCACAGGCTCCAGAGATTCATAATTTAATAGACTTTTCCTCTGAGGAGGGACAGACCGGTGAGCCTCCAGCAGAAGAGATGGCCATAGGGCAGACCAACCCTGGCCTCTGCCCAGCACCTGCAGCAGCTCCAGGAAGCCAGGGAGAGGAGGTAGCTAACCTCTCTCCACAGCAGCAGAGCAGTTTCCAGGGAGAGGATGTAGCCGACCTCTCCCCACAGCAGGAGAGTCTGTTCCAGGGAGAGGAGGTAGCCGACCTCTCTCCCCAGCAGCAGAACCAGTTCCAGGTAGAAGAGGTAGCCTCCCCCTCTCCACAGCAGCAGAGCCATTTCCAGGGAGAGGAGGTAGCCAAACTTTCTCCTCAACTGCAGAGCCAGTTCCAGGGAGAGGAGGTAGCCGACCTCTCTCCCCAGCAGCAGAACCAGTTCCAGGGAGAGGAGGTAGCCGACCTCTCTCCCCAGCGGCAGAACCAGTTCCAGGGAAAGGAGGTAGCTAGCCTCTCTTCCCAGCAACAAAGCAGGGCCCAGGGAGAGGAGGTAGCTGACCTCTCTCCCCAGCAACAAAGTAGGGCCCAGGGAGAGGAGGTAGCCGACCTCTCTCCCCAGCAGCTTAGCGTGTTCCAGGAAGAGGAGATCAGCATTCTCACTCCCCAGTGGCAGTGGCCAAAAACAAAAATGAGAGTTTTTGGCTGGGCCATCCGACTAACACAGGTCCAAACCAGTGGTTGGTCTGGTACCTGGTTAGTCTACCCCGGGGGGGGGAGAAATGTAACGGAAGCTTCTGTTACTTTTGTACTTGGAAAGGAATGCAGGCCAGCCTCCTCCCCACCGACTATGGACCCTTGAACTTGAGGGGATTCTATGATTTGGGAGGCGGGTGTCTAGGGTACATTTGGAGTACTTTTACTCTGGATTCAGGTTTACCCCATTTCCATGAATTCCCAGAGACTCTGAGAACTGAAGGGCCCTGAAGATTCCTGTGTTTTGTTGGAGTATAAGGTGACAGCCCAATCCAGCATTGTCTCAGAGACTCAAAATGTTTGAGCTGATTGCAACCTCCTGCTCTAATGCTGGGACATCCTGCTGTTATGTGTATGCATATCTAGTCTAGGTGTGAAGTGTATTTCTGTTACTGTGTGAGTCATCCATTTTCCTTTTGTAAGTCAGGATGTGATTAGAATCTTGTTTAACTAACCATTGTCTGATGTTTGTCTCATTGTATAATATTTGTTTCTATTGATTATGTGGTAACTAACCCCCCTTTGTTGGAAATGTATAAAAGCTGTGTTTTCTGTGCAATAAATCAGTTCCTATTTTGACCCTCAAGCATTCAGTCTCAGCTAATGTCCTTGGGGGCCGTTATTCTAATAGTGGCAGGTATCCAGTGGAGGTTCATGGGTTGGCGTTTGGTGGGAGGAAGCTAAATTTACCGGGTATACCCAGTCTGGGGTACCAAGACCCGCTACAGTCTGGTTCCGGGAAGTAGATTTGGGTGTTGTCGGCATACAAATGATATTGGAAACCGTGGGACTTTATTAGGGAACCTAATGATGACGTGTAGATTGAGAAGAGTAGGGGACCGAGGACAGAGCCTTGCAGTACCCCGACAGAAAGTGGTGACCGGGCAGAGGAGGCCCCAGAGAAGGCTACACTAAAGGTACGGTTTGACAGGTAGAAAGAGAACCACGAGAGGACTGTGTCACAGATGCCAAAGGATTGGAGGGTTTGGATCAAAAGAGGGTGGTCAACAGTATCAAAGGTTCCGGACAGATCAAGGAGGATAAGCAGAGAGAAGTGGCCTTTTGATTTTGCTGTAAGTAGGTCGTTGGTAACATTAAAGATTGCTGTCTCTGTGGAGTGATGGGAACAAACTCTAGATTGCAGTGGGTCAATTGAAATAGTGCATCAATAGCTAAAGATCAGGTCAAGGGAGTGACCGTCTTTGTGAGTGGGAGAATCAGTCCATTGTGACAAACCGAAAGGAAGTGAGTTGCAGAAGTTGTTTTGCAGAGGAGGTAGTGTGATTATCAAGAGGGATGTTGAAGTCGCCAAGAATGAGGGCAGGGGTGTCTGAGGAAAGGATATAAGGTAGCCATGCAGCCAAGTGATCTAGAAAGTGAGTTGAGGAGCCAGGGGGTCGGTATATGACTGCAACATGTATAGAGAGGGGAGAGAATAAGCTAATCATGTGGGTTTCGAATGAGGAAAATGTGAGGGAAGAGATGGGTTGTATTTGTTGAAAGGTGCAACAAGAGGAAAGTAAAATGCCTACACCACCTCCTTGTCTATTACCAAACCTAGGAGTGTAGCTGAAGTGGAGACCCCCATGTGACAGAGCACAGTGGATGATGTGTCTAGGGGAGAGAGCCAGGTTTCTGTTAGGGCCAGAAGGTTAAGGGAGCGGTAGATAAAGAGGTCATGTATAGAAGTGAGCTTGTTGCAAACAGAGCAAGAGTTCCAGAGTGCACAAGTGAAAGGGGTAGTGGCTTTAGATGCAAGAGGGATGTGAGTAAGGTTGCCAGAGTTTTGTTTTCTGAGTCTATGGGATGGTACATATGGATATTCACGGCTAGGCAGTTGTTGGGGACCAGGATTAGGGGAGATGTCACCCGCAGTTAGAGTGACATGAGATACAGATTTGCAGTTTTTGAGATGAGGTGCAGGGGGGAGAGAGAGAGTGTTTAGGAATAGGTAAGGTGAGTTTGAGAGATGGGCTAATGAGATGGTAATTTAACAGTGTTAGCAAACAATATTAAGGCAATTTTTTCCATTCCTCAAAGCTTGCTATTTTTAGAAGGGGTTATTTTAACATTATTGCAATTTTTTTTTATTTTATTGCTGCCACCATTGAAAAAGCCATGACTGCTCTTCAAATAAACGAAAAAAAGGTCAGCTCAGATTTACCTTCTACTAGTAATATATGTACGGACAAAGAAATTACTGAAGTATCTTCTAATAATGAGGGTTCCTCTGATACTGAGGCTCCCTCATTAGATACAGAACCTAATAATTTCTACTTTTTATTTAGAATTAAGCACATTTTGTTCTCTTTTGAAGGAAGTCTTAGTCACTTTAGGGATTGAAGAAGCTAAACATTCTGATTATAAACCCTGTAATAGTTTAAATTCAGTGTATAAAACTGTTGTCAATCTCCCTGAGATTTTCCCTATACCTGACACTATCTGATATGATTGCTAAAGAATGGTCTAATCCGGGTACCTCTTTTAATCCTTCGTCAAGGTTTAAAAAAATTATATCCTCCACCTCCTTATTTAGAGTTATGGGGAACAGTCCCCAAAGTTGATGGGGCCAATTCCACTCTAGCTAAACGTACTAGTATTCCTTTTAAAGACCCTTTATATAGAAAGCTTGAATCTGATCTAAGAAGGGCATATTTACATACTGGCTATATTCTTAGACCAGCTATACTTGATGGGTGTTAGTTTTTTTGTTTGTTTTTTTTTTCAACATTTCGCACTCCAATGTAGTCTATGGGGAAATACGTTAACACAGTCATAATATTCTAAGATCGTCTCTTTGCCTCATGCAGAGTTAACGTGCAAGCAAGAGCATGAACTAAAGATCCACCTGTAACCTAGCCAGATGGGAGTGTATTCCTTTCTGAAAGCATGTCTCTTGGGCTAGTGATCAGTGGAAGCAGAGGGTAAGAAACTCTAACTGGAGCTTAGGTTGGGATATACAGAAATTTTAGTATCTGACACCACATTATTTTCTGGGCCCTCCTCTTTTACCTCAGATAGCAGACCCTAGTAATGTGAATCTAATTCTACTCCACTTCTGCAAGCTGTAAATCCTGATATGCAAAGTGGTGCTTGACCCCCCCCCCCCTCGTGCCTCAGAGTGGCATGATGTCATTGCTTCCAGATTTTGCTTTGCAACTACAATCTGCTATATCAGCGGCATTTGGCCTTGCCACCCGTGAGTAAGCGCAAGATGAAAATTTTACATTGTTCCCCAGAATCCAATGCCAATGATCCCTCTGAGGTGGTTTCTACCAAAGCCTTGCATTTTTCTGATGATGAAGACTCCTTCTCTAGTTTTGAGGGCTATCTTTCATCCTCTGATCCTCAAGAGAAATTAGACAAAGATTCTGAGGATATTACCTTTTGTTTCAAGATAGAACACCTTGCTTAAGGAGATGTTTAAGACTTTGGGAGTAGCAGAGACTAAACCTGCTGAGGACAAACCTGTGCAGAAAATAGATATAATTTTTAGAACCAACACTAGGACTCCTGACGTTTTCCCAGTCCCCTCCTTATTAGCAGACATCTCTAAGGAATGGGACAAACCGAGGGCCCCTTTTCATCCTCACCTTCCTTTAAAAAGTTATTTCCAGTTCCTGATGCCTGGTGCTATCACTAATTTAGCTAAAAGAACCACCATCCAGCTGGAGGATAGCACTTCCTTCAAGGACCCTATGGATAGGAAACTCAAAGGATACTTGAGGGGAGGGTCTTTGTTCCAGGAGGTAGCCGGCGGTAAGCATCGCTGCAGAAGCTGCTGTTTTTTGATGTGACTTTATCATAGTTCATTTTGGTCAAATCTCCCTTGGTTGAGCTTCAAGACTGAATCCAGGGTCTCAAAACGGCTAATTCTTTCATTTGTGACGTCTTAGCAAGGAGGGCTCTATGGTTGAAATCTTGGTCTGCTGACATGGTTTCAAAATCTAGATTGCTTATTTTTCGGTCCAGGTTTGGACTGCATAATCTTTTTCACTCTGGGTAAAAGAGTTTTCCTTCCCCAGGATAAGAAGGCTAGACAGAAGGGTAGACAGAAGGGTAGGACAATGGGTCATTTTGGTCAGAATAAATTGCAAAGACACTATTCTTCAACCAAACCGGAGTCTCCAGGGGTACCTGGAAACCGAATCCAATCTGGAATAAGTAGGGGGCAGGCTAAATCTGTTTCAGGAGGTCTGGTCCAGTTCCATCCAGGACCCTTGGGTTCAGGAGATTGTTTCCCAAGGTTACAGAATAGCTTTCTGGTCTCTCCCTCCGAGAGGCAGATTTCTCTTGTTCAATGTTTTAAAGAGGCAACAAAAGAGGATGACCTTTCTTCAGTGTGTTTCAGATCTTCAGAAAATGGGGGTGATCATCCCTGGCCCTCCAGACCAGTTGGGTATGGGTTTTTTACTCAAATCTGTTCATCGTTCCCAAAAAGGAGGGAACCTTTCACCCTATTCTAGATCTAAAAACTCTGAACACGCTCTTGAGGGTGCCCTCTTTCAAAATAGAAACAATCAGATCATGACTACGGTGAATCTGAAGGATGCCTACTAGGGCTGAGTTAGACTAGTCGACTAATCGATTAGTCAATCGGTCTCTCATTAATCGACTAGCACGGCATTAGTCGATTACTGATATATTAAATTTTGTTATATTTTGATAGTCAAAATCAGCCCGTAGCCAGCCTACCAGCCCGTAGCCTTAGCCTAAGCCTACTACCGATTGCGGATTGTCTCACTTGGCGGCAGATATGATGACGTTTTATTACTTGGTTTTAAAAATAAATTTTAAAAAAGAACAAATTTACAATTACATTAAAAATATTTCGCATTTAATACCTATTTTCTGGCAAGAGGGGGTAATTTCGACTAGTCGAAAGCAACAGCCCTCGACTAGTCGATTGTAAAAATATTAGTCATGCACACCCTTAATGCCTACCTTCACATTTCATTTTACAGAGTTCATTATCAGTACCTCAGATTTGCCTTTCTGTACCAGCATTTCCAGGTCACGGCTCTGCCATTTTGGATTGGCCACGGCTCCAAGAGTCTTTACAAAAATGTTGGGGGCTCTCCTAACAGTCAGGTTGTAGGGCATTGCAGTAGCTCCCAACTTGGACGATATATTGGTTCAAGCTCCATCTTTTCATTTAGCAAGTTCTCACACAGAGACGTATCTTCGTAGAGAGTAAGTTTTCTGGGTGTATTCATAGACTCCATGGTTATTAAGATCTTTCTTGCAGATCTGCGAAAGGCCAAGCTCCAATCTGCTTGTCAGGCTCTTCAGTTGTTCAGGATATGGAGGTAGTGGGTCTTATGGTAGCAGCATCAGATGCAATGCTGTTTGCTCGCTTTCATTTGCGACTTCTACAGTTATGCATGCAAAGCCAATGGAATGGAGACCATTTGGTTTTATCTCCAGTGATACATCTAGACTCAGCGACCAGAGAATCTCTCTCATGGTGGCTGTCTTCCAAACACTTAGATCTTGGGATGAGTTTCCTCTGTTCTCCATGGGAGATAATTAGCACAGATCCAAGCCTGTCAGGTGGGGAGCTGTGTGGGGTTCCCAGAGAACTCAGGGAATTTTGGCCCCTTAGGAAGTGTCCCTTCCCACATTCTGGAATTGAGAGCCATTTTCAATGCTCTGTTAGCTTGACCTCAGTTGGTTTCTGTCCGTGCTATCCGATTTTACTCCTACAATGTCATAGCAGTGGCGTATGTCAATCATCAGGGAGGGACCCACAGTTCATTTGTAATGAGAGAAGTGTCTCACATTCTCTCTTGGGTGGAAGATTATCAGTGGCCCGGGAGTGGAGAATTAGGAAGTAGATTATCTAAGTCGACAGACCCTTCACTTGGGGGAATGGTCACTCAATCTGGAAAACAACTGATACGGCAGTGGGGAACTCCAGATATAGACCTCATGGCTTTACATTTCATTTTCAAGCTTCAGAGTTACGGATCTCATGCTTGTGATCCTTAAGCGGAGGTAGCGGACGTAGACCTACTGTCTGGTCTACCTGTTTCCTCCAATAGTACTTCTTCCTCGTGTTGTTGCGAAGATCAAACAGGAGAGAGTGTCTGCGATTCTAATAGAGTCTGCATGGCCTCGCAGGACTTTGTGTGCAAACCTGGTCAAAATGTTGGCCGCTCCTCCATGGCGTTTTTCTCAATGGGAGGCCCTTCTAACTCAGGGTGCTTTCTTCTATCAAAATCTAGATTCTCTGAGGCTGACTGCGTGGAGATTGAACCCCTGATCTTCGCTCGGAGAAGTTTTTCTAAGGTTGTAATAGATACTCTTATTCAGGCACGCAAGCCAGTCACCAGACAAAAAATGATCATAATATGTGGATGGTATATTTAAATTGGTGTGTGGCACATGTTTTTTCCTGGCAGCAGGTTAGAATTCCACATAGTTTTCCGTTTCTTCAGGAGGGGCTAGATAAAGGTATTTCAGCCTTTTCTTTGTCATAAAAAGTTGGCTCAGTTGCCAGATGTTCAATCGTTGTTCAAGCTTTGACCAGAATCAGGCCAGCTATTAAACCTATTGCTCCGCCTTGGAGTCTTGATGGAGTCTTGTTCTTAAAGTTCTTTAGCATGCCCCGTTTGAATACATACATGCTCTTGATTTTAGCTGACTGTCTTGGAAAGTTTTATTTTTGTTAGCAATTTAATTTGCTTGGAGAGTTTCGGAATTGTCAGCCTTTCAATGCGACCCTCCCTATTTGGTTTTCCATCACGATAAGGCCGTGTTGAGAACTAGTCCCAAATTTCTGCCAAAAGTTTTATCAACTGACATTATTAATCAGGAGATTGTAGTTCCCTCCTTGTGTCCTAATCCTTACTCACCCAAGGAAAGATTGTTGCAGAATTTTGATGTAGTTAAGTTTTTAAAGTTTTACCTCTGTGATGGACCAAAGGCTTCCAAGGTACCCGCTTTCTACCAGGAGAAGGTTCGGAGCAGTGTTGCGGTTTAAGCAGCTGAGGCACAGCCACAATGCCAACTCCCTGGAACTAATTTCAGACCCTTTTGTTCACTTGAGCCGGTTCTCGAGAATGGTACAGTTTTGCACCACAATTTCCTATTTTTCCACCGGCAATTGAACCCTTGGAGACACTGTGGTACAGGGTTATTGTTAGGACATGTTTCCTTTAGGGTCAGAATCCGACCCCCACGTAGCCAAACCTGTGGAACCAGCTCTGGCCACCTGCCAGCCTCACCAGGTTGGCTTATCTTTGTTTAAAGAAAATATGCGAGATCCGTTACAACCTCCATGCTACCAAGGAGTTTTCATCAATAATCAAGTTTGTTCTCTTTTCTGGCAAGCACATGGTCCAGAAGGCTACCACTGTTTCCTTCTCCTCTTGGTTGAGAAATATTATTTGCATGGCTTATTTTGGAGGCAGATCATCAACCTCCAGCATGTATTACAGCCTATTCCATTCTTTCAATTTCTACGTCCTGGGCTTTTTAGAATGAGGCTTCGGTAGAACAGATCTGCAAAGCTGCTTCCTGGTCTTCACTCCATAGTTTCACAAGATTCTATCAGTTTGATGTTTATGCCTTGGTGGAGGCTTCTTTTGGTAGGAAAGTTTTTATGACTACCAACTAGGTAACTGCCTTGCTGATCCTCACAGTCTCTTCTTTTTTGTGGACTCCACAGCTTGGGTATTGATTCCCATATGTTAAAATTAGAAAGAAAACAAAATGTATGCTTACCTGATAGATGCTTTTCTTTCTTGGTAGTGAGAGTCCACAAACCCTCCTTGTTTTTCCTGTGGTGGCAGTTCTAGATACACCACTCACCCCTATTATCTCTCTTCCTCTCCCTATCCTCAGATACAAAGTACTGTGAGGGAAGGGGGAGTAGTAGGGATAGTCAAATGCTCTGGTTGGGGTGTCTTCACCTCCTGGTGGCTAGGTGAAGTATTTCCCATATGTTAGAGTGGATTTTCGTTGACTCTCACTACCAAAAAGGAAAATAATTTATCAAGTAAGCATGAATTTTGTTTTTTTTTTGTTATTTCTTTACAGCAAAAGCAAGCTAAATAAATAATGAATTACTTAGAATATGGTTTTATTTGAATTTATAAGAAATTAAATTATAATGATGTCACTTCAAATAAATATCTAAGCTTAGAAGACCTCCAGATAAAGGGAGAGGGTAGAAAAGCTGCTAATATAAAAGCGGAGATGAATTCCTTAGTACATTATTGTATAAAACAAGGCATAATAAGCACTTTGGGCTTGTTAAAGCAAGTTGTATGGTAAAACATAAAAGACCACATGCTAAAGTAAGGTTTTGTTTTTTGCTGATTCCATGAAACCTGTAATTAAAACCTGAAAATCAATAATCCTCTGTATAGTGTTGTATGATGCAAATGAGAAGAATCACTTCTGGCATGTTAAGCCATGTTATATGTTACATGATAAATGTTAAAATGTGCTGGGATTGTCAGCCATTTCATTGGCAGCAAAAGAGCAGCTAGTTCCAACGGCACACTACTGAAGTGAATGCTGTGACATCACAAGTCATTTAGCAAAATGGGAACTAGATTTATTTTTTTTATGTTGAAAACATTTTTATTAAAGCATTTCCATTTGAACAAATAATGTTCCATTAAGAAATGGACCTTTACATAGTACAATATGAGTTAACAACTTACACAACATAGTGTATATGATAGTATTGTGCACTATGCCAAGTCTATGCGGATTATCTGACTTGGTCCATTATCCTGAAGTAGTGGAAGACTTCCAGTATTTTCAAATGAACATTTATAGTAATAATAGAAGAAAAGATATGATAGGAGGTCAGAGAATGGAGAGGGGAAGAAAAAACTGTAGTGAGCACTCACGGTAGCTGCCTATAGTTAACTAGATTTAGTTTTTAAAGTGTTTTGACACATACTGGAAGTATAATTTCAAAAATAAAGATTGTACTTCAAAAAAATAAAATAAAAAAATTGTTTCTTTCATGTAATTAGCAAGAGTCCATGAGCTAGTGACGTATGGGATATACATTCCTACCAGGAGGGGCAAAGTTTCCCAAACCTCAAAATGCCTATAAATACACCCCTCACCACACCCACAATTCAGTTTTACAAACTTTGCCTCCGATGGAGGTGGTGAAGTAAGTTTGTGCTAGATTATACGTTGATATGCGCTCCGCAGCAAGTTGGAGCCCGGTTTTCCTCTCAGCGTGCAGTGAATGTCAGAGGGATGTGAGGAGTGTATTGCCTATTTGAATGCAGTGATCTCCTTCTACGGGGTCTATTTCATAGGTTCTCTGTTATCGGTCGTAGAGATTCATCTCTTACCTCCCTTTTCAGATCGACGATATACTCTTATATATACCATTACCTCTGCTGATTCTCGTTTCAGTACTGGTTTGGCTTTCTACAAACATGTAGATGAGTGTCCTGGGGTAAGTAAATCTTATTTTCTGTTACACTCTAAGCTATGGTTGGGCACTTTGTTTATAAAGTTCTAAATATATGTATTCAAACATTTATTTGCCTTGACTCAGAATGTTCAACTTTCCTTATTTTCAGACAGTCAGTTTCATATTTGGGATAATGCATTTGATTTAATCATTTTTTCTTACCTTCAAAAATTTGACTCTTCCCTGTGGGCTGTTAGGCTCGCGGGGGCTGAAAATGCTTCATTTTATTGCGTCATTCTTGGCGCAGACTTTTTTGGCGCAAAAAATCTATTTCCGTTTCCGGCGTCATACGTGTCGCCGGAAGTTGCGTCATTTTTTGACGTTATTTTGCGCCAAAAATGTCGGCGTTCCAGATGTGGCGTCATTTTTGGCGCCAAAAGCATTTAGGCGCCAAATAATGTGGGCGTCTTATTTGGCGCGAAAAAATATGGGCGTCGCTTTTGTCTCCACATTATTTAAGTCTCATTTTTTATTGCTTCTGGTTGCTAGAAGCTTGTTCTTTGGCATTTTTTCCCATTCCTGAAACTGTCATTTAAGGAATTTGATAAATTTTGCTTTATATATATGTTGTTTTTTCTCTTACATATTGCAAGATGTCTCACGTTGCATCTGAGTCAGAAGATACTACAGGAAAATCGCTGTCTAGTGCTGAATCTACCAAAGCTAAGTGTATCTGCTGTAAACTTTTGGTAGCTATTCCTCCAGCTGTTGTTTGTATTGATTGTCATGACAAACTTGTTAAAGCAGATAATATTTCCTTTAGTAAAGTACCATTGCCTGTTGCAGTTCCTTCAACATCTAAGGTGCAGAATGTTCCTGATAATATAAGAGATTTTGTTTCTGAATCCATAAAGAAGGCTATGTCTGTTATTTCTCCTTCTAGTAAACGTAAAAAATCTTTTAAAACTTCTCTCCCTACAGATGAATTTTTAAATGAACATCATCATTCTGATTCTGATGATTCCTCTGGTTCAGAGGATTCTGTCTCAGAGGTTGATGCTGATAAATCTTCATATTTATTTAAAATGGAATTTATTCGTTCTTTACTTAAAGAAGTACTAATTGCTTTAGAAATAGAGGATTCTGGTCCTCTTGATACTAATTCTAAACGTTTAGATAAGGTATTTAAAGCTCCTGTGGTTATTCCAGAAGTTTTTCCTGTTCCTAATGCTATTTCTGCAGTAATTTCCAAAGAATGGGATAATTTGGGTAATTCATTTACTCCTTCTAAACGTTTTAAGCAATTATATCCTGTGCCGTCTGACAGATTAGAATTTTGGGACAAGATCCCTAAAGTTGATGGGGCTATTTCTACCCTTGCTAAACGTACTACTATTCCTACGTCAGATGGTACTTCGTTTAAGGATCCTCTAGATAGGAAAATTGAATCCTTTCTAAGAAAAGCTTATCTGTGTTCAGGTAATCTTCTTAGACCTGCTATATCTTTGGCTGATGTTGCTGCAGCTTCAACTTTTTGGTTGGAAACTTTAGCGCAACAAGTAACACATCGTGATTCTCATGATATTATTATTCTTCTTCAGCATGCTAATAATTTTATCTGTGATGCCATTTTTGATATTATCAGAGTTGATGTCAGGTTTATGTCTCTAGCTATTTTAGCTAGAAGAGCTTTATGGCTTAAAACTTGGAATGCTGATATGGCTTCTAAATCAACTTTACTTTCCATTTCTTTCCAGGGTAACAAATTATTTGGTTCTCAGTTGGATTCCATTATTTCAACTGTTACTGGTGGGAAAGGAACTTTTTTACCACAGGATAAAAAATCTAAAGGTAAAAACAGGGCTAATAATCGTTTTCGTTCCTTTCGTTTCAACAAAGAACAAAAGCCTGATCCTTCATCCTCAGGAGCAGTTTCAGTTTGGAAACCATCTCCAGTCTGGAATAAATCCAAGCCAGCTAGAAAGGCAAAGCCTGCTTCTAAGTCCACATGAAGGTGCGGCCCTCATTCCAGCTCAGCTGGTAGGGGGCAGGTTACGTTTTTTCAAGGAAATTTGGATCAATTCTGTTCACAATCTTTGGATTCAGAGCATTGTTTCAGAAGGGTACAGAATTGGTTTCAAGATGAGACCTCCTGCAAAGAGATTTTTTCTTTCCCGTGTCCCAGTAAATCCAGTAAAAGCTCAAGCATTTCTGAAATGTGTTTCAGATCTAGAGTTGACTGGAGTAATTATGCCAGTTCCAGTTCAGGAACAGGGGATGGGGTTTTATTCAAATCTCTTCATTGTACCAAAGAAGGAGAATTCTTTCAGACCAGTTCTGGATCTAAAAATATTGAATCGTTATGTAAGGATACCAACGTTCAAGATGGTAACTGTAAGGACTATCTTACCTTTTGTTCAGCAAGGGAATTATATGTCCACAATAGATTTACAGGATGCATATCTGCATATTCCGATTCATCCAGATCATTATCAGTTCCTGAGATTCTCTTTTCTGGACAAGCATTACCAGTTTGTGGCTCTGCCGTTTGGCCTAGCTACAGCTCCAAGAATTTTTACAAAGGTTCTCGGTGCCCTTCTGTCTGTAATCAGAGAACAGGGTATTGTGGTATTTCCTTATTTGGACGATATCTTGGTACTTGCTCAGTCTTTACATTTAGCAGAATCTCATACGAATCGACTTGTGTTGTTTCTTCAAGATCATGGTTGGAGGATCAATTTACCAAAAAGTTCTTTGATTCCTCAGACAAGGGTAACCTTTCTGGGTTTCCAGATGGATTCAGTGTCCATGACTCTGTCTTTAACAGACAAGAGACGTCTAAAATTGATTGCAGCTTGTCGAAACCTTCAGTCACAATCATTCCCTTCGGTAGCCTTATGCATGGAAATTCTAGGTCTTATGACTGCTGCATCGGACGCGATCCCCTTTGCTCGTTTTCACATGCGACCTCTTCAGCTCTGTATGCTGAAGCAATGGTGCAAGGATTACACGAAGATATCTCAATTAATATCTTTAAAACCGATTGTTCGACACTCTCTAACATGGTGGACAGATCACCATCGTTTAATTCAGGGGGCTTCTTTTGTGCTTCCGACCTGGACTGTAATTTCAACAGGTGCAAGTCTCACAGGTTGGGGAGCTGTGTGGGGATCTCTGACGGCACAAGGAGTTTGGGAATCTCAGGAGGTGAGATTACCGATCAATATTTTGGAACTCCGTGCAATTTTCAGAGCTCTTCAGTTTTGGCCTCTTCTGAAGAGAGAATCGTTCATTTGTTTTCAGACAGACAATGTCACAACTGTGGCATACATCAATCATCAAGGAGGGACTCACAGTCCTCTGGCTATGAAAGAAGTATCTCGAATTTTGGTTTGGGCGGAATCCAGCTCCTGTCTAATCTCTGCGGTTCATATCCCAGGTGTAGACAATTGGGAAGCGGATTATCTCAGTCGCCAAACGTTGCATCCGGGCGAATGGTCTCTTCACCCAGAGGTATTTCTTCAGATTGTTCAAATGTGGGAACTTTCAGAAATAGATCTGATGGCGTCCCATCTAAACAAGAAACTTCCCAGGTATCTGTCCAGATCCCGGGATCCTCAGGCGGAGGCAGTGGATGCATTATCACTTCCTTGGAAGTATCATCCTGCCTATATCTTTCCGCCTCTAGTTCTTCTTCCAAGAGTAATCTCCAAGATTCTGAAGGAATGCTCGTTTGTTCTGCTGGTAGCTCCGGCATGGCCTCACAGGTTTTGGTATGCGGATCTTGTCCGGATGGTCTCTTGCCAACCGTGGACTCTTCCGTTAAGACCAGACCTTCTGTCACAAGGACCTTTTTTCCATCAGGATCTGAAATCCTTAAATTTAAAGGTATGGAGATTGAACGCTTGATTCTTGGTCAAAGAGGTTTCTCTGACTCTGTGATTAATACTATGTTACAGGCTCGTAAATCTGTATCTCGAGAGATATATTATAGAGTCTGGAAGACTTATATTTCTTGGTGTCTTTCTCATCATTTTTCCTGGCATTCTTTTAGAATACCGAGAATTTTACAGTTTCTTCAGGATGGTTTAGATAAGGGTTTGTCCGCAAGTTCTTTGAAAGGACAAATCTCTGCTCTTTCTGTTCTTTTTCACAGAAAGATTGCTATTCTTCCTGATATTCATTGTTTTGTACAAGCTTTGGTTCGTATAAAACCTGTCATTAAGTCAATTTCTCCTCCTTGGAGTTTGAATTTGGTTCTGGGAGCTCTTCAAGCTCCTCCGTTTGAACCTATGCATTCATTGGACATTAAATTACTTTCTTGGAAAGTTTTGTTCCTTTTGGCCATCTCTTCTGCCAGAAGAGTTTCTGAATTATCTGCTCTTTCTTGTGAGTCTCCTTTTCTGATTTTTCATCAGGATAAGGCGGTGTTGCGAACTTCTTTTGAATTTTTACCTAAAGTTGTGAATTCCAACAACATTAGTAGAGAAATTGTGGTTCCTTCATTATGTCCTAATCCTAAGAATTCTAAGGAGAAATCGTTGCATTCTTTGGATGTTAGAGCTTTGAAATATTATGTTGAAGCTACGAAATCTTTCCGTAAGACTTCTAGTCTATTTGTTATCTTTTCCGGTTCTAGAAAAGGCCAGAAAGCTTCTGCCATTTCTTTGGCATCTTGGTTGAAATCTTTAATTCATCTTGCCTATGTTGAGTCGGGTAAAACTCCGCCTCAGAGAATTACAGCTCATTCTACTAGGTCAGTTTCTACTTCCTGGGCGTTTAGGAATGAAGCTTCGGTTGATCAGATTTGCAAAGCAGCAACTTGGTCCTCTTTGCATACTTTTACTAAATTCTACCATTTTGATGTATTTTCTTCTTCTGAAGCAGTTTTTGGTAGAAAAGTTCTTCAGGCAGCGGTTTCAGTTTGAATCTTCTGCTTATGTTTTTCGTTAAACTTTATTTTGGGTGTGGATTATTTTCAGCAGGAATTGGCTGTCTTTATTTTATCCCTCCCTCTCTAGTGACTCTTGTGTGGAAAGATCCACATCTTGGGTAGTCATTATCCCATACGTCACTAGCTCATGGACTCTTGCTAATTACATGAAAGAAAACATAATTTATGTAAGAACTTACCTGATAAATTCATTTCTTTCATATTAGCAAGAGTCCATGAGGCCCGCCCTTTTTTTGTGGTGGTTTTGATTTTGTATAAAGCACAATTATTCCAATTCCTTATTTTATATGCTTTCGCACTTTTTTATCACCCCACTTCTTGGCTATTCGTTAAACTGAATTGTGGGTGTGGTGAGGGGTGTATTTATAGGCATTTTGCCCCTCCTGGTAGGAATGTATATCCCATACGTCACTAGCTCATGGACTCTTGCTAATATGAAAGAAATGAATTTATCAGGTAAGTTCTTACATAAATTATGTTATTTGTAATTAAAGATTTGTATTCTAAAAAAAAAAAAATGTCTTTCCAAAAAAACAAATTATAGTTGAAAATTTAGATTTGTATTCGTATGTTACTATTTCTGTGCAATGATCGCCTTTTTCATAGCAATCTTATTGTATACCTGTGTTACGGTACCAACAGGGTACCAAGGGTTAGTACCAGGGAACAATGTCCTGCATAGGGAATCAGCAATTCACAACCCAGCCAGTTTCAGGTTTAAAACAGAATGACATTTATTAAAAGGCTATGCCTAGTATTTATGCAGGTCTGACCCCCCCCCCCCCAGATGGGGGTTGAAAGGCTGTTGTACATTACATGGAGGGAACAAGCCCTTTGACATGATACAATAGAATTATATTACTTAAACACTTCAACCACAAGACACTCTTGGCCCTTCTTATCACTTAGGCGTTTTCTCTCTGGAGGTGATCAAACAATAGAATGCTTAGCACTAATTAGATTATAGCTGGAGCCAGCAACTCTGTCTTTAGAAATTAGTTTCTTAGCTAAACACAATTAACTCCTTCAGTCCTGACAGAAGGGTCTGTCACAACCTGTCTCCCTAATGCTGGAGCTGTGTAATGTGTTAAGGGCAGTGTTATGTGCAATCGGTCTAAATTCACTCAGCTGTGCCGGCTTCTTTCTCCTCCCACCATTGGTGGATACCATGGTATTAAATTGGTTTCTAGAGACACCAGTGCAAAATCTCTCACACACTGATTCTGGCTTAAAGGAGATCGTTTTACAGATCAGTGTGAGCAGTTTAGCTTTGGAAATTGTTGAAGCAAATGTAATACCATGGTAACCACTTGTGTGGGGGGGGTAAGATGTCAGCACAATGTTACCGGAGCAGAGAAGGAAGGCACAGCTGAGTGTGCATTACACATTAGGGAGCCAGGCGTGTCATCTAGTAACTTTGTGACTGAGTGAGGGAAACACCCCAGCTCTGTTATTAGTGTGCATATGCAGTGAAAGCACTGTGAGGTTAACCACTTGTGTGTGGGGGGTAAGATGTCAGCACAATGTTACCGGAGCAGAGAAGGAAGGCACAGCTGAGTGTGCATTACACATTAGGGAGCCAGGCGTGTCATCTAGTAACTTTGTGACTGAGTGAGGGAAACACCCCAGCTCTGTTATTAGTGTGCATATGCAGTGAAAGCACTGTGAGGTTAACCACTTGTGTGTGTGGGGGGGGTAAGATGTCAGCACAATGTTACCGGAGCAGAGAAGGAAGGCACAGCTGAGTGTGCATTACACATTAGGGAGCCAGGCGTGTCATCTAGTAACTTTGTGACTGAGTGAGGGAAACACCCCAGCTCTGTTATTAGTGTGCATATGCAGTGAAAGCACTGTGAGGTTAACCACTTGTGTGTGTGGGGGGGTAAGATGTCAGCACAATGTTACCGGAGCAGAGAAGGAAGGCACAGCTGAGTGTGCATTACACATTAGGGAGCCAGGCGTGTCATCTAGTAACTTTGTGACTGAGTGAGGGAAACACCCCAGCTCTGTTATTAGTGTGCATATGCAGTGAAAGCACTGTGAGGTTAACCACTTGTGTGTGTGGGGGGGGTAAGATGTCAGCACAATGTTACCGGAGCAGAGAAGGAAGGCACAGCTGAGTGTGCATTACACATTAGGGAGCCAGGCGTGTCATCTAGTAACTTTGTGACTGAGTGAGGGAAACACCCCAGCTCTGTTATTAGTGTGCATATGCAGTGAAAGCACTGTGAGGTTAACCACTTTGTGTGTGTGGGGGGG